>NC_140180.1:67932995-68046148 GCF_963971535.1 Notolepis coatsorum | reverse complement strand
TTCAGGAGATTTAGTCCAAAGTAGAGCACATGGATTTAAGGCAATAAACTTTATTCTAGACTCAGCTTCTTGTGTTACTATAACCTCTCTGAGAGTCTACCTGAAAGCAGTGTAGAGGAGGCGCTTCAATTTAATGACGTGAAGACAACAGATTCTCCTGGTGTCACTGACGGGGTGTGGTAGGACAGTGAGGGGTGTGGTAGGACAATGAGGGGTGTGGTAGGACAATGAGGGGTGTGGTAGGACAATGAGGGGTGTGGTAGGACAACAAGGGGTGTGGTAGGACAGCGAGGGGTGTGGTAGGACAGCAGGGGGTGTGGTAGGACAGTGGGGGTGTGGTAGGACAATGAGGGGTGTGGTAGGACAACAAGGGGTGTGGTAGGACAGCGAGGGGTGTGGTAGGACAATGAGGGGTGTGGTAGGACAACAAGGGGTGTGGTAGGACAGCGAGGGGTGTGGTAGGACAGCAGGGGGTGTGGTAGGACAATGAGGGGTGTGGTAGGACAATGAGGGGTGTGGTAGGACAATGAGGGGTGTGGTAGGACAACAAGGGGTGTGGTAGGACAGCAGGGGGTGTGGTAGGACAATGAGGGGTGTGGTAGGACAATGAGGGGTGTGGTAGGACAACAAGGGGTGTGGTAGGACAATGAGGGGTGTGGTAGGACAATGAGGGGTGTGGTAGGACAACAAGGGGTGTGGTAGGACAGCGAGGGGTGTGGTAGGACAGTGGGGGTGTGGTAGGACAGCAGGGGGTGTGGTAGGACAGTGGGGGTGTGGTAGGACAGCGAGGGGTGTGGTAGGACAGCAGGGGGTGTGGTAGGACAGTGGGGGTGTGGTAGGACAGCAGGGGGTGTGGTAGGACAGTGGGGGTGTGGTAGGACAGTGGGGGTGTGGTAGGACAGTGGGGGTGTGGTAGGACAGTGGGGGTGTGGTAGGACAGTGGGGGTGTGGTAGGACAGCGAGGGGTGTGGTAGGACAGTGAGGGGTGTGGTAGGACAATGAGGGGTGTGGTAGGACAATGAGGGGTGTGGTAGGACAGCAGGGGGTGTGGTAGGACAGTGGGGGTGTGGTAGGACAGCAGGGGGTGTGGTAGGACAGTGGGGGTGTGGTAGGACAGCGAGGGGTGTGGTAGGACAATGAGGGGTGTGGTAGGACAGTGAGGGGTGTGGTAGGACAGTGAGGGGTGTGGTAGGACAGTGAGGGGTGTGGTAGGACAATGAGGGGTGTGGTAGGACAGCAGGGGGTGTGGTAGGACAGCAAGGGGTGTGGTAGGACAGCGAGGGGTGTGGTAGGACAGTGAGGGGTGTGGTAGGACAATGAGGGGTGTGGTAGGACAGCGGGGGGTGTGGTAGGACCCAAAATGCAGGACGAAGGGCGCAGAGGCAGAATAGAAGCCAATAAACTGTGTGGATTTATTGTGGAAAGCGAGAGGGAACAAAAATGAGAAGATGGTTGACAGCCAGGCTGATTACATACACACTTGGGGGGGGGGGGGGGGGACTACAGGAAATTAGGCAAGGAACTACAACTATGGGACAAGACACACTGAACCAAGACAAGAGGAACATAATAATACAAGAACAAATACAAATACTAAGACCTAAACACAAAAACCAATCAAGTAAACAACTAAATTAGGATTGGGAACAAGAACGAACAGAGAGAGGGGACAGATGTCCCAGATCATGGCAGGAGAGGGGCAGATGTCCCAGACCATGACAGGAGAGGGGCAGATGTCCCACATCATGACAGGAGAGGGACAGATGTTCCAGACCATGCCAGGAGAGGGGCAGATGTCCCACATCATGCCAGGAGGGGGGCAGATGTCCCACATCATGCCAGGAGAGGGGCAGATGTCCCACATCATGACAGGAGAGGGGCAGATGTCCCACATCATGACAGGAGGGGCAGATGTCCCACATCATGCCAGGAGAGGGGCAGATGTCCCACATCATGCCAGGAGAGGGGCAGATGTCCCACATCATGACAGGAGGGGGGCAGATGTCCCACATCATGCCAGGAGGGGGGCAGATGTCCCACATCATGCCAGGAGGGGGGCAGATGTCCCACATCATGCCAGGAGGGGGGCAGATGTCCCACATCATGACAGGAGAGGGGGCAGATGTCCCACATCATGACAGGAGAGGGGCAGATGTCCCACATCATGCCAGGAGGGGGGCAGATGTCCCACATCATGCCAGGAGAGGGACAGATGTCCCAGACCATGACAGGAGAGGGGCAGATGTCCCGCACCATGACAGGAGAGGGCCAGGAGAGGGACAGATGTCCCAGACCATGACAGGAGAGGGGCAGGTGTCCCGCACCATGACAGGAGAGGGACAGATGTCCCACATCATGACAGGAGGGGGACAAATGTCCCAGACCATGACAGGAGAGGGGCAGATGTCCCACATCATGCCAGGAGAGGGACAGATGTCCCAGACCATGACAGGAGAGGGACAGATGTCCCAGACCATGACAGGAGAGGGACAGATGTCCCACATCATGCCAGGAGAGGGACAGATGTCCCGCACCATGACAGGAGAGGGACAGATGTCCCAAATGTCCCAGAACATGACACAGTGAGCATTCACTGTTACATCACAGGGGAGGGAGGATGTTACAGCCTTCAACGGCATGTGCATGAACAAGGAGGGTAGATGGAGGAGATAGGAGATGTTACTGCCATCATATTACATCATATCCTGTGAAAGATTGGGGGATAACATATGTTCAATTAAGATTTGTCCACGTTTTCATTTGATTTGGTCCCCAAACACTCCATCACAATCTGTGTCGTCTGCCCATCTCCCATATATATATACATTAGCCTTGTGCATAAGGTCAGTGTGCTGCACCAATAAGGCTAATATATTATAATATATAAATGCTACTATTTATTTATTCCAAAATGATGTGTTTATTTTCTTATTAAAATGAATAGTGTCATGTTTCGCCTCTCCAACTTCCACTCAGTCACTGCATTTGTCAATTCCTCTGCCGAGTGAACGCTTGTATGATTTTCAGAGTTTGAGCAGTGATTGGATATTTACTTGCAGGGAGGGGTTTCCTCATCCCAGAGTGTGGACACAGATAAACACACACAGAACCAATTGGGAGAGAAATACAATGCATTGAAACTAGTAACACGAAATGTAATTGCAAAACTGAAAATGCAGCAATTCACAAATTGAACTGTGGATGGCGTAATATTATATTGAGAACCGTGGCTTCCCTAGTGTGTGTGTGTGTGTGTGTGTGTGTGTGTGTGTGTGTGTGTAACCCTCCCTCCCTTTTTAACAACTCATCCATACTCTCAGCTGTAAAAAATTATATGTTATCCCTGTCTGGCAGTGTGGCTATGTGGGCTCTGGGCTCATGATCAGAGAGATTGCTGGTTTTGTTGTCCAGTAGGCAGTAACAATTCCCCTGTCACAGTGATAGGGACACCGTACAGTTTTGAATGCTGTCCTTTGGATTAGACATCAAACCGAGGTCCCTATCAATTCCAATCGTTAAAGAACCCAGACCGCCTATTACAAAGAGTAAGGGATTTCCAGACGTTCCTGGCCGAATTCTTAATCAGGCCTCTGACATCAAGGCCACATAATCATCCCTCCCCTTAATTGGCTGATAAAACCTTATCTCGCGAGCTTCAGGCATTGTGTAGTCAGTGTGTTGTGTGTCTGGTGCCAGTGTATAGCAGCTATTGAGTCCACGTTGTCCAAGGTTGGTGGTGGAGGAGTTTCTGCTCTACATTGTAAAGTGCTATATAAATGCAATGATTCATTCAACTAGCCTGGTTAACTAAGAATGTATTCTTAGTCAACTTGCCTGGTTAAATAAGAATGTGTTCTTAACCAATTAGCCTGGTTAAATAAGAAAGTGTTCTTAGTCAACTTGCCTGGTTAAATAAGAATGTTTTAGGTTACATAAGGGTTAAAGACTGTAATCTGTATGGGTACCTCCAGGTGAGTGTCTCTCTGGGCCAGCAGCCTTTGGATTTGTCTGGCCATGGAACCAAACAGCAGCTGTAACTCCGCCCCTTCCAGCCCGCATAGCTCCTCCCACTGAAGCGGCAGCACCATCTGTGGGTCCTGAGTCACCTACAGAAAAAACAGCGTCTCATCTTCCTGTACTAAGATCCATGTACGTCTGATAAACCTGACAGAAAATGGCTGATCTCAATACAAATGATTCCATCCTTGAGAAGGGTATGTGAATGACAAGCTGGGGGGCTGAGCACCTGTCTATACACACAAAAAGCCTCTCTACAGGAACACTGACATATGGAAAAGATTGTGTCCCAAAATGGCTTCTATCATGCAAAACTGATGCTCACACAGCCAGGTTCTGAAATGTCCTCAGGAGCAAGGCATAATGAATACTAAGTGGGGGGTGCATCCATCCATGCAGGACACTCCATCATTTATGTGGCTGAGAAATCTGGCACAAAATGGCTGATAGGCAACATGCTGTTTTTGCTATTCAGACCTGTTGTAGTTGTAATTTAGACATGCTGTTATTAGAGTGATTTGGGCCTGCTGGTTGGTGGGAGGTGACAGGAGAGAGACTGTGTGGAGAGAGTAGTAGAGAGACAGGCAGCCTTGGCGAGGAGCTGAACTGGAGCTCGCTGTAGGCTACACACATCGAGCCATGCCATCACCTAATCACTGGAAGTCCATTCATTGTCAATAAAGCCAGAGCGATCCCGCGACCTTACAACCTTTACGACCTTAAAGGAACACGCCAACTTTTTAGGAAATTAGCTTATTTGCCATCTACCCTGGAGTTAGACAAGCAGATACATACCCTTTTCTTCTTTGTGCATGCATTAGGCTTAGGGAACAGCCGCGCCATTAGCCTAGCTTAGCGTCATTCACTGGAAGTAGGTGTGCCAGTGTAGCCTAGTTCCAAACAGTCACGAAAAACACTCCAAATACAACTCCAAAACTTTCCTGTAAACATGTTGTGACCTGTGTATTTACCACTTGGAGAAATAAAAAAGAAATTTGGCATTTTCGTTTTCTAAGCAGATATTTGTTTATTTGTTTATTAGCAAAGGATCCCCATTAGCTGACGCCAAGACGTCAACTAGTCTTCCTGGGGTCCGAGACAACATTATAACATTACAACATATACATTGCAATTAAAACATAATACAATTAAAACATAGCAAGACATACCAACCAAGGAAACACAACATAGCAAGACGTACCAACCGAGGAAACACAACAACATTAACACACAAACAAATTATATCTAAATATATACATCAACGGTAACATATTGCATAACTCAACATTATCAATATTGGCTCACATGTAAGATTTTAATTTATTTTTTAAGCTTGCTACACCTCTTATGTCACGTATGTCACTTGGAAGATAATTCCATGCCCTGATAGCCCTATATAAAACTGTTCTTTGCATACTGTTAGTATTTGCATGGGGTAGAATAATCTGCCCTCTACTTGGTTGTGATCACTTTATGAAAACAAATGAATAAATTGGCAGAAAGTCTTTTCTCAACACTCCGCCAACTAAGACGTTCATGCATTTGAACAACACTAGTCCTATATGAACAACCAAGAACGAGTCTTGCTGCCTTATTTTGTACCATTTGTAACCTATTTAGCAACTGTTTTGAAGCAGAAGTCCACACTACAGAACAGTAATCCAAGTGGCACAAAACCAAAGCACAAACAATCTGATTAAACAATGCGAATGGAAGGAATGGTGCACATTTCCTGGCAGTAGCAACAGCTCTACCCATTTTTTTTTTTTATCTACTATTTCTCCCATTTTCAATTTTTCTCCCATCCCAATTTCGTATCGCCCAATTCTACCCTCCCCTGTCTCGAACGCTGTTAGGCCATGCCTCCCACAAGCCGGCTGCAATGTGGACGACGCCTTACATCACGTGTCCCCTCCGGTACTCGAGGAAGCAGCCGTCGCATCTTTTCACCTGCACAGCGCGATCTCTCAGCGGCAGGGGTCTGCGTGGGAGGGACACGCCGCCCCCGTCGCTTCCTGATTCTGCTGTGCAGGCGCACCAACCAACCTGTAGGAGTCGCTGTCCACAACGTCCGATCCCCACCCATCAGCTTCCCACCCCCTAATACTGCCAATTAGTATGAACGACCAGCCAAGCTGATAGCAATGTGGAGAGCTGGGCTCGAACCCAGCGTCTCCTGCATTGGTGGCGAGCGCCTTGCCCACTACACCACCTAGCCGCCCCCAGCTCTACCCATTTTAAAAACAGTTTTGTTTATGTGATCAGACCATGATAAAGTACTATCAAGCCAAAGGCCTAGAAGCTTAGTTTTTTCAACCTGCTGTATAGGTTGACCTGCAATTTGTAGAACCAATGTAGGTTTACGTGCCAATCTTTGATTGGTCCCAAAAAGCATAGGCTACTCGCAAATTGGGTAACCTATTTTGTTTACTCAGGAGTTCAGGTTATATGAACAGGTCTATGACCAAAGAAAAGAGCATAAAAGTGTCTTCATTGTTTAGCCACAGTTTCTATAGTTACAACGGGGCTTTTGAGGTGATGCGTGAAATCACTGCGCCCAGGCAGCAGTGGTTCGGCAAAAAAATATATATATCTGCTTAGAAAACAAAAAGGTCAAAAAATATACAGTATATATATTTATTCACGTGGGTATGGCGGCTGGGTGGCGCAGCGGACTAAGCACTCGTCACCAACGTGAGAGACACTGGTATCGAATCCGGCTGTCAGCGTTGCCTCCGGCTTGGCCAGCCGTCATACTGGCTCAATTGGCAGAGTCAGTGGGAGGGAAGCCCGTGGGTGGTAATCTGGTCGTTGTAAACAGCGACTCCTACAGGTCGGTCAGGGCGCCTGCACAGTGAGGAAGGGAGATGGTGAGGGTAGTGTGAGCCTCCCACACGTTATACCTCGCCAATGAGAGTCCGCGCTGGCAGGTGAAAAGAAGTGGCTGGCTGACTCCGCATGTATCGGAGGGGACATGTGATAGTATCTATCAACCCTCCCTAGACCGACCAGTGGGGGGCACATGCGAGCAACAACCAGGAATGGGAGGGGGGAATTGGCGTGACTAAATTGGGATGGGAGAAAAAGACAGAAAAACAGGAGGAGAAAAAGTTGATCAAAAGAATATATATTTATCCATGTGGTAAATACACAGGTCACAACATGTTTACAGGAAAGTTTTGGAGTTGTATTTGGAGTGTATTTCGTGACTGTTGGGAACTAGGCTACACTGGCACACCTACTTCCAGTGAATGACGCTAAGCTAGGCTAACGGCGCGGCTGTTCCCTAAGCATAATGCATGCACAGAGAAGAAAATGGTATGTATCTGCTTGTCTAACTCCAGGGGAGATGGCAAATAAGATCGTATAGACCAGGGGTTCTCAAACTTTTTTATACCACAACCCCATTTTATTTAGGATTTCTTTTGGCGACCCCACATTGAGTGCCAGCAGGGGGCGCACGATTTATCGCTTGAATGTCAGCCTTTTGGGACTGATTTTCCGATATTTCATGATTTTCGCGGAGGTATTTCTATATTCTATATTATGGCTATGTGTCTAATACGTCCGTCGCTTATCAATGACTTGCTTGCAGTCAACATGTACGGAACGGAGTTTTTTCATCGGTACATTTCCGTTTTATACCGTTTTGAAAAATGGAAGTTTTTGGAAATTACTAGAAAAAATAAAGATTCTGCGGAAATAGCCATTTACTGGAATACACACAACACGTTGTCATTTTCCGGCTGATTCATGAATCGTTTTCAAATAAACGCTAGATTATCGATAGTATATGTGTACTTATGCACGCTAGAGAAGCGGGCTGAAAAATCGATTATATATGACCTGGTCAGCGCTAACGTCATATACACACATACACACATAGGGGACGCGTTGTGGAATATATGAAAAAAACATCTGATTACCCCAAGACTGGTCAAATAGATTCCTTACCTCACATCAGATGTTCTGCAAAAAGATTATTCCAATTCCTGATCGCCATTCCAAATATCGATCGCGTTTATTGATCCAACGATCCAACCTCGAAACACATATTCCACGCTGCTCTGAGGGTCCACAATGAATGCAATCGTCTCGGGTTACATGCCTGAGAAGTAAAATGTGGATTCCGGGTTTTCTTTTCTTCATGCATTTCCATTGAGTCCAATCCAATGGGTGCATTACCATCCGGGAGACGATAGGGGGCGGTATTTGCCCTGTTCGAGCTCATAGACAGTCCCAATGATAATGTGAGGCTGGATTGATGAAAAATGAATGGATATCGCTAATAAAAGCAATAACGATTAAATAACGCATGGCGGCGAACAACAAGGTTTCTCGTCGTTGGCACTCAAAGTGTTAATGTATTGCGTAATTTCAATGTGGAATTAAGAAATATCCAAATAAAAGCACACGTTGTTGAACTTGATCATGCATATTTATTAGAACATTTTATAACATCACTATGTTATCAATACACATTTATAAAACGAGGCATATTTAGCCAAAATATGTTGCCAGAACATAAAAAAAAATCTATATATATATTGATTGATTTTTCTTTTTCTTTACTTGCCAATGCGCTGACACCTACCCACGACCCCACTTTGGGTCGCAACCCGTAGTTTGAGAACCGCTGGTATAGACCAATCAAATTGACTCTTTGTGTGTTCTACGTGTTTGTCCTTGTGCACATGCTGCTGGAAGAACACATGATCCACAATTTTCAGGAACCTCTTTCCTCCTACTCAGACCAGGCTGCAGAAACAAATTAGTGGGGGGGCACGGTGGTGTAGTGGTTAACACTGTCGCCTCACAGCAAGAAGGTCCAGGGTTCGATTCCCGCTTGGGGACCAGGTTTCCATGATGCCAGTTACCCAGGTGGGGTATCTCCCAGGCCTTTCTGTGTGGAGTTTGCATGTTCTCCCCGTGCTCGCAAGGGTTTCCCCCCCGATAAGATAAACCCAATGGAAAAACATGCACAACAACAAAATCGCTAACGCTGTGGCGTCCTTGACGAAGACGGACAGGAGCACTTGGATTGGTCCCCTGGCGCGGCTCACGTTGACGCCTGTCTGCTCCCGGCTGCACTTGGGGGGGAAGGACGACGGGATGGGTTAATCGCAGATACGAATTGCATGCATGCATCGCATGTGTGCCAATTGATGACCTCGGAGCAGGTCCTAAATTATTATTATTATTATTATAAAATGTTCTCGGGGGGGCACAATGGTTTTTCAACACAGGTTCCCTTTTATACGTTTCAGCTGGGACAGCGGCGCTGTGGCTTGCTTGGCGCTGCCCACGGTGCTGAACTAAACAGCAGAGAGGCAATTGAAAAATCTAATTTCTCTCTATCTTAAGAACTTTCACTTATACAAAAACAGACTGAACGGCATGGGCGGAGTTTATGGGGGTGTTGCACCCCCTGGTGGCCGGGGGTGAAATTGCTTTAAAAAAAAAAAAAAAAAAAAAAAAAATTATTTTAATAAAATTATAATAATTGTGAGAAACAAATCTGAATTCTATTATGTTTTGTTTTACAATACATTCATTTTATAGTAGTAATCATGTCACATTATAAGGCGAACCTTCTGTAGTGTGGCAGTGAAAGGGTTAACGCGCGGCCAAGCACCAAGCAGCAGCAGCAGAATGCCCCGCGCGATAGATTGTAACGCTTGTACTTAAGCCACTTATTCTGAGATGATAATTAATGTATCTGGATAACCAATGCACGGATTTTGTCGAGGCAGGTAGCGTTATTTCGGGAAAATTGATATCTATAGTCTGGTATATTTTTCGTCCACGAAAAATGGAGGCTGTAATAATTATTATTGCTCGAGAGTCTCTATGAATAATAATAATTAGAGCCTCCATTTTTCAAGTCAGTTAAAAATGATCCCCCGTAGTGCTGTGTGTGTGAGTGTGTGTGTGTGCTGCTGTACTACCTAAATAAAATAAAAAATTAGGGGTTAGGGCATTGTAAAAACGCTAAAATAATAAAATAAAGGTCAAAAAAATCGCGCGCGCCCGCTGCGCATGCGCGCGGGAATCGTTCGCCAATGACTCGCACCCCCAAGCGTCAAGTTCAAACTCCGCCTATGCTGAACGGATATATATAACAGACCTGCTGGGGCAGCGGACTGAGAGCAGGGTACACAAACAGGCTGGATAAGATGGTCAAGAAGGCCAGTAGCGTGGTTGGGGTGGAGCTGGACTCTAGCGAGGGTGGCGGAGAGGAGGAACCTTGCTAAGCTCCAGGCCATCAGGGAAAACCCCTCCCTCCCACTATACACAGACTTGGCTGACAGGAGGAGCATGTTATAGGCTCACACTACCTAAATGCAGCACTGAACGGCACAGGAAGTCCTTCATTCCGACAGCCATCAGACTATACAATGCATCACTGTGCCTCACTGCATCACTGAGCATCAGAGTGACAGTTACCATCTTCCTGGACTCTTACTTTTTAAACAGCACTGTGCATTATTACACCTACTGTAGACTTCAGTATGTTTACTGTATTTATTTACTGTATCTTTTATTCTATTTTTATTCTATTTTATTTTATTCTATTCTTAGGCCATTTGTTTTGTTATTCTTATTTGTGACTTGTTCTGTCTAAATGTTTAATGTTGAGTGATTTGCAGTGTCAAATTTCCCTCAGGATAATACATTTCTATTCTATTCTATATCTTTGAAAAGTCTCCATTTATTCAACATTTCTGAATTCACTGACAAACTGAACTGAACTGACAAAAATAAGGTGCATAAAAAAGCAAACAAAATTCCTTCTTAAAACACTGCCCCTCCACTCATTCCTGAACTTTTTTGTTAAGTCCTTCTCAAATGCCAACTGAATTAAATTGGCCTTAGTTGCGTCGATGAAGCATACTAAGGCGATGTTCTGTAAAGACGTTCTTAAGGGTAGAAAATGTATTCTCACAGAGTGCCGTGCTAGCTTCAGTAGTGTTGTTGTTGACATCAGTGCCCACTAGGGCTGTCCCCGACTAAGGATTTGGATAGTCGACTTTGATTGAAAAAATTATAATAATAAAAAAAAAACGTTTTTTTTTTTTACCAGGGTGGGCACAGCTGACTCAGTGGTCGGGCCCGGCCCCCTAATGCCCGCCCATGGCGCCGGGACTGCTCCTACTGTACTCTATAGCGCCAATATCCGCAACTAGTGGTCAAAGACTGAACTGCATACATTTAACATTGATTGATTGATTGATTGATTGAAAACTTTATTAACAGATTGCAGAATTGGTACAGTACAGTACAGCTCAATACATACAATTGTTAAGGGGATGCAGACCAGAGAAAGACTTTTGTCTTGTTTACATCAGGGTCCCCCATTTTCAATTCATCGTAACATATATGACATACAGGTAGACAGTACTGCTACATCTATACATTTATGACATACCAGATTTGCAAATACAGTACTGTTTATGATACGAAAAGAGTCCAGAGAAAAAGTATATATATTTGACGTAGAAACTGTACATTGGGGGAGGTTGGGTAGGTGGGGGGGGGGGAGGTTGACTAGGAGTGGGGGGGGGAGGTTGGGTAGGAGGGGTGGGTGGGGGACACTGTACAACTGTACAAGCAAAACTGTACATTGGAATATTGACAAGACCATACTTGGTCATTTTTACTGTACATTGGAGGGGGTTGTGTTAGGACATTTACAGGGGCCAGTTTAGAATTGCAGTCTCCCGTAGGTGTTTTTTGAGTGTTTTTGAAAGTGGGTAGTGATTCACATTCCTTTACAGCTTTGGGTAGGGCGTTCCACATTGATGTGGCATAATTGCTAAACGTGTTTAGTCCCTTGTTTGAGCCGAATCTGGGTTTAAAATGATTTGTGGAGCTCCCTCTGGTGTTGTGATCGTGGTATTCACTGACCTTTGGGAAGTATTTTGACATGTACATGGGTACCTTGGTCGTGTAGTGTATCTTGTAGACCAGGCCCATTGCAAGTTGCTGTACTCTGTCGTCTACTCTAAGCCATCCTAGGTTGTCAAAGTGGGCAGGGGTGAGGTGGGTTCTAGGAGTAAGGTCAAGCAGTAGTCTGACCAGTTTGTTTTGAGATGTTTGTAATTTTGTTTTTAGCGCCTTTGAGGTGCTTTGGTACCATGCGGTGCAAGCATAGTCGTAGTACCCTTGAATGAGTGCTCCTGCCAGTCTTCAGGGTATTCTTGTTTACCAGTGAGGAGATCCGGTACAAGAATCGAGTTCGTTGGTTGACTTTTTTTATTACATTGGATGCCATTTTGTCACAGGAAAAATGTGCCTCTAGGATGGAACCCAGGTAGGTAATATCTTCTTTCCTTGTGACAATATTGTCACCCACTGTAACTGAGAAGCCGTCGGTCTTGCTGAGTTTGTTATTTGAACCGAAGAGAATGGACTCTGTTTTGCCCATGTGTAATGATAGTTTGTTATCAGCGAGCCATATGCAGATTTTGCCTAGTTCTGAGCTGAGGGTTTTTTCAACCTGTAACTTGTTCTTGTCAGAGACCAGCAGGGCTGAGTCGTCCGCAAACAGGAACAAGTTGCAGTCACAAGCTGACGACATGTCATATGCATAAATTAGGAACAGTAGCGGACCTAGTATGCTTCCTTGTGGAACACCGCAGCTTACTGTGAGGGGGGGGGGGGGTAGGGTACCGTTTACCTCCACCATCTGCTCTCTCCCCTCCAGGTAGGATTGCATCCAGCTCACTGATCAAAACCAATTGCTTTTAGCTTGTCAATCAGAATGGTGTGATTGACAGTGTCGAAGGCCTTTTGTAGGTCCAGCATGACCATGCCGCAGTATTTGCCCGCGTCCACCTCTTGTTTGATGTGGTCGTTTAAATAGAGAAGGCATGTGTCAGTGGAGTGGGATGTTCTGAAGCCAAATTGGAATTCGTAGATTAGATTTTTTTCCGCAAGGTATTTTTCGACCTGTTCGTATACAATTTTTTCCATGACTTTCGAGATGGAGGTAAGGATAGAAACAGGGCGGTAGTTGCCTGGGTCTAATTTACTGCCTTTTTTGTGCAGGGGTGTTACTCTCGCAATTTTGAAGTCCTTGGGGACGTGTCCCTGTTTTATGGAGAGGTTTATTATGTGTGTGATGACTGGGGTGATGGCGGCTGCTGAGTCTCTGAGGAATTTGGAGGGGATGTTGTCATGGCCAGTGGCCTTGTTAGGTTGGAGGGCGCTCAGTTTTTTGAGTACCTCATCTGTTGTTACCATTTCCAGTTTGAAGTCATCTTTGTGGACCCCTAGGTTCTTGTAGTATTGTAACTGAGGGGTTACAAAACCCTGACTGTATTAAAGATTGTGATAGATTAAACCACTACTACATATTATTATTATTACTTGCCAGACAGTACAGTTAAATATGGCAGACACTCAGAATAGACGGCACGGTGACAAGGAGATATCATTTACAGTATTTATTATTATGCAGCCAATATACAAATGGGAATGACTTGGTCGCTCTTTTATGGCGAATAATATGAGAAAGTCAGCGAGTAGCAAAGTCAGTGGGAATGAATAATTCCTAAGCTAGGTATACTAGACCAAACGCCGCCTGGCGTGGGATGGCAATATAGGGGGGCAAACGAGGGTACCGCTGGAGACAGGTGATATCCTCCCAGAGTTGTAAGCTCCAGAGGAAGGAAGAAGGTACGGATACTCAGGCTGTTCACTTGAAGAAAAGGGGTTCTCATACGGATCCGGTCTTTATAATCCAAGTGCTCAGTAGCAAGGTAATAGCTGTAATCCAATGCTCGATAGCAATGATGATAGCCAGCCAGCTTCGTCCTCGAAGCTAGCCCGAGGTAAGATCTTCAAGGTAGTTAAATCCAAACAACAGTGGGTATTAACGATGCTCTTCTCCACGGTACTACGTTCCACAATCACTATAATCCAACCAATAATGGTTCTACAATATCGCCGCGGTAGGTTCCAATGTGCACATGTCCAATAGTTCTGCTACTAGGCCCTCCTCGTGTGCTGGCACTAATTACTTTAAGTCCACACACACTTGCTAAGGTTCACGCTAGTTACTAAACGAACGAACTGCTTGTTAATGCTGCACACCGAACGAACTGCTGTAATACGATTCACACTAAATGACGACTCTTTAATTCACATTAAGTTAGGTCGAACTTGACTCTGCTATACGCTAGGTGCAGCTACTGCTGTTGCATTACTCCGGACGAACTTCACGTTACTTCATACAACTGCTACTTAGACAAACTCACTACTGTTCGCGCCTTCCACGATATATATACTTAGAGGGCTTTCTAGTGCCCAGCCTCAGCTCTTGTCTGGAATCAATGCGCTGGCACCAGGCATGTCCCAACTTGTCCAGACTCGCCTTTGAACCTGTCTCAGGGGCGCGGTCCTTGGCGCCGCCAACGTCAAGGGCATTATCCAATGAGGAAAGCGAATAATGCTATGATTCAAACGGAGGCTTAAAGGGATATAGCTTATATATATAAATAATATACAAGTTATATAAAACAATAAAACATAGATTCTCAATGTTAATCTGGCCCTTCAGAACAGCCGCCTCCTAATTAGTCCGCACCTAATTAGTAAAGGGAGCACAGATTAATATTAGGGTCCAGTCAACTTCTCCATACTTGTTGTGAGGAGTAGGGCAATCTACAAAGTCAGTGGGTCATGGTCGTCATCAGGGGAGTCAGGGATCTCCGGCAACTCTATCAACTTCGCCACAGGTCGGGTGTAAGTCCGCCCTTGGACTATGACTTCTGCCGCTCTGACCTTCCCATCGGCACCAGTAATCACTCTGCTCACGCGGCCGGCCGGCCACATAGCTCGGGGTAGTGACTGGTCTATTATCATGACGACTGTGTCTACCTTCAGGTTGTCCCTGTCCTTTAACCACTTCTGACGGGCTTGGAGGGATGGTAGATAATGGAGGAGGAAACGGGTCCAAAACTGGTCGGCCAATACTTGGCTGTGTCTCCACATTCTCCGGCCGTTCATCTCATCTTGTCTGTACACCGCCTGTGGAAGGGCAGGGTCCAGCCGCTCCATCAAGAGATAGTTTGGGGTGACTGGGTCGACGTCTGCTACATCACTTGAGACGTAACCGAGGGGCTTAGAGTTCAAGACGCCCTCGATCTCCGTGAGGACTGTCATCAGGACTTCCTCCACCACGGTCTGGGCCCCAAGTACGGTGTACATAGCAGTCTTTATAGAACGGACTTCTCTTTCTCAGGTTCCCCCGAAGTGAGGGGCGTTCGGGGGGTTGAACTGGAATGTGATCTGAGCGGGAGCGAGGCGGGTCTTAAGTTCTTCACCCATAGCCAGGAAGCTCTCTCTCAGTTCTCTGTCTCCTCCTCTGAAGTTTGTCCCTTGGTCGGACAACAACACAGACGGGGTTCCTCTCCGGGCTTGAAATCTCCGGAAGGACATGAGGA
The DNA here is from genome assembly GCF_963971535.1 of Notolepis coatsorum. NCBI lineage: Eukaryota > Metazoa > Chordata > Actinopteri > Aulopiformes > Paralepididae > Notolepis > Notolepis coatsorum. The sequence continues at coordinate 68,030,681 of NC_140180.1, read as the reverse complement.
ATGAGTCCGTACTCATGGTCTGGAGGATTTCTATATGAACAGCTCAGGTGGTCATACACTTGTACACAATGCCCCACCTCTTCTCTGTCCCTCTTCCTTTCTTGACGTTGAATGGGCCGAAGCAGTCCACGCCCATGGAGTGGAAGGCCCTCTCGCCGAGTCGGAGGCGGCAGGGAGGCAGGTCGGCCATCATCGGGATACTGGGCTGTGCTCTCCACTTGCGACAGGTTAGGCAAGTCCGTTGGAAGCGACGTACTGCTTCTCTCCCTTGGAGTATCCAGAAGCGTCGTCGGATCTCAGCGAAGACTCTCTCTGCCCCCACGTGGTGCACCACCTCGTCGTACTTCTGGATGATCAGCTCGGTTATCTGGTGTCGGCTGTTGAGGACGATAGGATGCTTAGCATCGTCAGTCACGTCCGAGGCCCGTCTCAATCGACCACCCACCCTGATGAGGTGCTGGGCGTCGAGCTCTGGGGCCAAAGTGAGAAGTCGGCTGTCTGAGGGGACTGGCTTTTCCCCTGTCAGGCAGTCTAGTTCTTCTGGGAATGAGTCTCTTTGGGCTCTCCTTAGCAGAAGGAGTTCGGCCTCTTTGTAGTTCGATGCGTCAAGGTCTGTGGTGGGGGGAACCTCAGGGTGGTGCCACAAGAATGTCCTTTTCTGAGCACTCTCAAGAGTTAAGCAGTCGTCTAGGTTCGGGTCCGTTGGAGCCGGGGCGTGCGTCAGCCCGCAGAACATAGACTTCTTGATCTCTGCCTCCTCTTGACTCGCCTCCCGTGGTGTGGGGGTAGGCCACTAGCTTGAGGAACTCAGGACCGTCACTGTAAGGGTTAAGACGTGTGAGGTCGTCTAAGGACATCCCCCGTGTGATGACATCCGCTGGGTTCTGCTTGGTGTCAACGTATCTCCAACACGCTGATCCTACCAAGTCTTGGATCTTGGTGACTCGGACTCCGACGAAAACTTTGTATCGACAAGAGTCGGACTGGATCCAAGTGAGCACAGTCATAGAGTCTGACCACAGGATTGTCTTTTGCACCGTTATGGTGAGTTCGCTTTGTATCAGCGTGGCGAGTTGCGCGCCTACCAGAGCTGCGCAGAGCTCTAGACGCGGGATCGATTGCTGCTTGCGGGGAGCTATCCTCGAGCGGGCCAGGACGAAGGCTGTATGTACTTCTCCTCCCTCTTCTCGGGCTCTCAAGTAAGCCACCGATCCGTAAGCCACTTCGGAGGCGTCACTGAAGACGTGCAGGTCTATCTGACACGTCTCCAGCTGCACTGTGGGGGGGAAGTAGCTCCGTCGAATGTTCACATCTTGGAGTGAGTCGAGTTCTCCCTCCCATTCTCTCCAGGTGGAAGCCAGGTGCTCGGGTATGGGGTCGTCCCAGCCCTGCTCCTTGTCCCACAGTTCTCGCACCAGCATCTTCGCCCGAGTGGTGTAAGGTAGGATACACCCCAGCGGGTCGTATTGGCTTGCGAGTGTTCTGTATACACTCCGTCGAGTGGTCGGTAGAGGGGTCGACCTTCCCTGCTCCTTGGTCAGGGGTGTGTGCTTGTAATGGAGCGAGTCTGTTTTGAAGCGCCAGACGAGGCCCAATGTCATTTCCTGTGCTTCACCTGGGGTGGTTGCCATCCAGGTCTCGCTGCTTGCTGCCTTTGTCTCTGGGGGGAGGCTGCGGAGTACGTGAGGGTCACTGCTGGCCCATTGCCTAAGGTCGAAGCCGCCTTTGACCAGGGAGGCTCGTAGCTTCAGCAAGATGCTCTCAGCTTCTTCTGGCGTTGATACGCTCTGTAGGCAGTTGTCCGCGTAGAAACTCCTTTCCACGCTGTGTCTGACCTCCTCGTCGGCTCCAGGGTCTTCGGCCACGTGCTTCTGTAGCGCGAACGTGGCGCAGCATGGGCTGCATGTTGTGCCGAATGGGAGGACCTCCCATTGATAGATTGAGGGTTGTTCATCGTCGATCCTCTCTCTCCACAGGAACCGCAGCAGGGGCTTGTCTTCCTCCATCAGTCGCACTTGTAGGAACATTCCTTTGATGTCGCCGCTGATGGCTACTTTGTCCTGGCGGAAACGTAGTAGTACACCGAGGAGGGAGGGGCCGAGTGTCGGGCCGGGCAGGAGCAAGTTATTCAGGTTCTGTAGTCCGATCTGATAACTGCAGTTAAATACAATGCGGTTCTTGCCGTTGTGGTGGACCTTGTGATGGGGCACATACCAGGATTCAGTCGTCTGGTCTGCCTCGCGGTCGTTGATTTTCTTTATATGTCCAGCCGTGATCAGCTTGTCGATCTCGGCGCGGCATATCGTTGCTTGAGGGGGGTCTTTAGCGAGACGCCGCTCGGTGTTCTGTAGATAGCGTTGTGTCACTTCTTTTGATGCGTGCAGGGTGGGCATCCCCTCCCGCCTCAAGAGTGGAGTTGCGTATCTCATCACTCCGTCGACCTCGACCCTCTTTGTCTTCTGCTCGAGGAGAGCTATGGCGTACTTGTCTTCCTTAGAGCGAACTAGTTTCCGTTCGTTCTTGAAGGGCATCGAGTCTAATGTCCATGGTCTCTCGACGTGCTGCAAGAGGGTAGTGTCGTTGTCGCTCACCTTCGTGTAGAGGCAGCGTGTGGACGTTGGTCGGTTGGAACGCGCTCGGAGAGAGGGCCTTGGAGCGTCCAGCCCAGGCGGGTCTTGACCGCGGCTGGGCAGCCTCTGGGTCCGATGTGGACCGCGTCCGTTGGGACGATGAGGTCTGCGTGGTCGGAGCCTATGAGCAGTGTCGGTGTGGCGCCGTCGATGAGCGGTATAGGCAGTCGGCGTAGGTGCACGTACTTCTCCATCAGCTGTGGGATGGGGTAGTCATAGCGTGACAGACCTATGTCATGGCTTGTAAATGCCTTAGTGATGCTGTACCGCTTCTCGGGCTGCTCGACCGCTGCTATTGTGAATGAGACGTTTTCGCCCTTTATTGTTTTTAGGTCTCGCCGAATAGTACGGATTGTCATTGTTTCTTCGGTACCCCGCAGGCCCAACTGGGCTGCGGCGGAAGCGAGGAGGAGAGTCTTTTCTGACCCATCGTCGAGGACGGCGTAAGTGTCCAGGACCTTGTCCTCGTAGCTCAGGAGCACTCGGACCACCTTAAGGAGCACTCGGGAGCTCCCGCTCTTCGCAGGGTCTATGTATAGGACGTCTGCTCTCGAGCTGCTTTGTGGTACTGGTCTCCGCTTGTTGCTCTCGTGTAGGACATCCAGGTGGGCGCCGTCACACTTGCTGCATCTTTTCTTCAGGCGGCACTCAGCTGCCATGTGGCTGCGCGCGCAGCGGAAGCAGCGGCGGTTCGCTTTGATCCACTGACTCACTTCTTCAGCGGTCAACTTCTTAAAGGTGTCGCATTGAGATAGCCAGTGTTCGTGGTCACAATACTGGCAGGCGATCTTCCATTTTCCCTTCGCGGGGGGGTGTTATGGCTCTTGTGCCGCGGCACTGACTCGGCCTGGTGCATCACGGTCACGGACCGGCGGTTGTCGTTGAACCTTCTCGTCCATCTTTAGGGTTAGAGCCACCCCACGCGAACGTGTCTATTCGTAGACTGCTGACCTCCCTGGCTAGGAAGTCAGCAAGGTCTAGGAGGGATGGTTCTGGGCCGTGGGGGTCACGGTGGTCTCTCTGCCGCCGAAAGCGCTCTTGACGGGCTGGGGGAGCTTCTCCAGTATCCGCTCCACGTTGGAATTGGCATATAGTTCATATCTCCCCTTCTCCTTCTGTGACCTGAGCATCCCTACCAGGGATTGTACTTTTATAGATAGGTCATCTAGGGCTCTATTGTCTTTAGCTGGGGGGAGGCGGTCGATCTCCCGTATTTCTTGAATTACATAGTCCCATATGCGTCCATAGCGCGCGTCGAGGGCCACCAGGGCATCAGAATAGGGGGTTCTTGAGTTAGAATATGCCAGCGCTATGTTGTGCGCTCTGGGTACTTTCAGGTGCTTGAGGAGGATGGCATATTTGTAGGACTCGTCCTGTACTTCGGACATAATAGTCTCTAAACACATGCGTAGTTCAGTATACTGTGCTCTGTCCTCACGCGTAAAGTCTGGGAATGTGGGTGTCCCAATGTAAGATGCCATGGATGGCTGTGACACCGATGCGCATAGGGGGAGAGGCCTCCTTGGCGAGTCTCCCCGTACGTGGGGTCGTGGGTTAGTGCTGGGTGGGAACCAGAGGCCGGGCCCCCAGGTACCCTCGGTGCTGACTGTTGATTAAACTCACCCCTGGGTTGGGTCGGGGGTTCGTAACGCAGCGGCTCGGGGCTGAGGTCGGGGCTGTACTGTGCCTCCTGGTCCGAAATAGGTTCGTGCTGGTGGGCTTGATGTCCTCCCTCGTCCTCCGCTAGGCCTTGAAGTCTCTTAGTTAGTTTCTCGGCGACGTAGGCGGGATCTTCCCGTTGGCTGGGTCCCGTATAGATTGGTCGGGGAGGGGAAGGTGCCCTCGACCCGTGTAGTGATGATCTCCGGGAGCTCCGGGTGGAGGAGTGGGGGGTCGCCCTCTGGAGCACTTGCTCCATCATCTGCGCCTGCAGACGGTCTCGCTCCGCTTCGCGCTGTGCATTGGCGGCGGCGCGCTGTGCATTGGCGCGGTCTCGTTCCGCCTCGCGTTGCGCGTTGGCGCGGTCTCGCTGGATGTTTTCTTCAGCCTGGAGGCGCCTCTCTTCCAGTCTGATGGTTATCGCGGCGTCGGCCTGGAGGCGACTCTCTTCCAGTCGGATGTGTTCGCGATCGCTCTGTTGTTGCGCTTGGAGACGTTCTCTTTCCACTGCAGAATGTTCGCGCTCACTCTGTTGTTGCGCTTGGAGACGTTCGCGCTCACCCTGGATGCGGTCTCTTTTGGTTGAAGCTGTCAGCGTGGCGATCAGGGCTTGCGCTAGTCTCTGGTCGGCCTCGCTTGGGGATGACGCTGATGAGGGTGATCTGGAGTTGACAGGACTTGGCGTTGACCTGTTCTCTTTACGCGCTCCGAGGTCCATCTCGAGGGCGCTGCTTCTTATCTTCTCCCGCGCTCCGAGGTCCATCTCTGAGACGCGGTACTCTTCTCTTTGGTGTGCGCCGAGGTCTATCTCGGGTGCGCGCTCTTTATCCTCTTGCGTTCCGAGGTCCATCTCGGTGGCGCTGTCTTTATCCTCTGGCGCTCCGAGGTCCATCTCGGTGGCGCTGTCTTTATCCTCTGGCGCTCCGAGGTCCATCTCGGTAGGCGCTGTGGTCTTTGGGCATAGTCACGTCATGTCCCGCTTGTTCCCCCCCGTGAGCTAAGTCAGTTTCGTTTGAACCCACTGGGGTCTCTACTAGTGGGGCCGACAAGTCGATAGGATTGGGCATGCTTAAACTATTAGTTTTATCCGTGCTTAACGTCTTTTTAGATAAGCTAGGAGGTAAAACGAAAGCGTAGTCCTCCAATTGTGGAGGGGGCTGACGTTGGCGCCTAGGGCGCGATAGTTTGGGAGAGCCGTTTGGAGAGTGTCCGCCGCTGGCCATATTACTATTAATATGATTAAGATTACTGATACCCTCCGGCTCGAAGGACCAATTGTAACTGAGGGGTTACAAAACCCTGACTGTATTAAAGATTGTGATAGATTAAACCACTACTACATATTATTATTATTACTTGCCAGACAGTACAGTTAAATATGGCAGACACTCAGAATAGACGGCACGGTGACAAGGAGATATCATTTACAGTATTTATTATTATGCAGCCAATATACAAATGGGAATGACTTGGTCGCTCTTTTATGGCGAATAATATGAGAAAGTCAGCGAGTAGCAAAGTCAGTGGGAATGAATAATTCCTAAGCTAGGTATACTAGACCAAACGCCGCCTGGCGTGGGATGGCAATATAGGGGGGCAAACGAGGGTACCGCTGGAGACAGGTGATATCCTCCCAGAGTTGTAAGCTCCAGAGGAAGGAAGAAGGTACGGATACTCAGGCTGTTCACTTGAAGAAAAGGGGTTCTCATACGGATCCGGTCTTTATAATCCAAGTGCTCAGTAGCAAGGTAATAGCTGTAATCCAATGCTCGATAGCAATGATGATAGCCAGCCAGCTTCGTCCTCGAAGCTAGCCCGAGGTAAGATCTTCAAGGTAGTTAAATCCAAACGACAGTGGGTATTAACGATGCTCTTCTCCACGGTACTACGTTCCACAATCACTATAATCCAACCAATAATGGTTCTACAATATCGCCGCGGTAGGTTCCAATGTGCACATGTCCAATAGTTCTGCTACTAGGCCCTCCTCGTGTGCTGGCACTAATTACTTTAAGTCCACACACACTTGCTAAGGTTCACGCTAGTTACTAAACGAACGAACTGCTTGTTAATGCTGCACACCGAACGAACTGCTGTAATACGATTCGCACTAAATGACGACTCTTTACTTCACATTAAGTTAGGTCGAACTTGACTCTGCTATACGCTAGGTGCAGCTACTGCTGTTGCATTACTCCGGACGAACTTCACGTTACTTCATACAACTGCTACTTAGACGAACTCACTACTGTTCGCGCCTTCCACGATATATATACTTAGAGGGCTTTCTAGTGCCCAGCCTCAGCTCTTGTCTGGAATCAATGCGCTGGCACCAGGCATGTCCCAACTTGTCCAGACTCGCCTTTGAACCTGTCTCAGGGGCGCGGTCCTTGGCGCCGCCAACGTCAAGGGCATTATCCAATGAGGAAAGCGAATAATGCTATGATTCAAACGGAGGCTTAAAGGGATATAGCTTATATATATAAATAATATACAAGTTATATAAAACAATAAAACGTAGATTCTCAATGTTAATCTGGCCCTTCAGAACAAGTATGCTACTATGTGTTCTACCCCATAATGCCCTGAGTGGGAGGGTAGTTTGTTTACCAGTGTTGTGGCTATGTTTGTGAAGAAACTATTTAAGTAATTGGCTACATCCAGCTTGTCTGTGATGAGCGTGTTGTCCGTCTTTATGTTTGAGAATCTGGTTTTAAGTTTTTTACTGCAGCCTAGTTGGTTATTGAGTAATTTCCAAAGTTCACGTGGTTTGTTTTTGTTTTCCTCGGTTTTGTCATTGATGAATTATTTTTTTGCTGTTTTGATCATGGAGTTTACGTCATTTCTTAGTCTGTTTATTTCCAGTTTGAGTTCAGTCACGTGGGCTTGGAGTTCACTGCTCGTGCTTATGGTAAGCTTTGTCTGACTTTTACGAAACTCAGAGAATTTTTTGTCTCTGGTTTTCATTACGGTCAGTATTTCAGTGTGCATCCACGGCTCAGCGCTATTTTTTACCCTGGTGGTTCTTAGGGGGGCCATGTTGTTTAGTATCGTTGAAAATTTGGTTTTGAAGCCAAGCCATGTTTCTTCAACCAGTGTACCATTGAGCTCATCTGACCAGTCCAGACTCTCCAGTTCAAGGTTAAAGGCCTCGCTAGAGTAGGTTTTGAGGTCTCTAGATGTGACTGTTTTGTGACAGCCAGCCTTTTGTTTTAGCTTTTTGCGGGTACAGAATATCATATAATGATCACTTAACCCGCATGCTATAACCCCTTTATTGGCGATCTTGGACTTGTCAGAGGTGCACTCAGAGTGTAATTGGAGCAAAATGGTAACCTTGGAAAGGCTCTTCAATTCTATCCATTCAAGTTCTGTGTAGGATATATGCAGAAACCATGAATAGAGCAGAATCAATCTGCTACAAACAAACAGGAAGAATCCATCTAGAACCATATAGTAGCTGTAGATTTAGGTGAAGGTTCTCTACCTCCTGTATGCAGCTGGCGATGGTTGCCTGAGTCTCAATTTCCAATGACTGGATCTGCTGGATGAACCTCTCCTTCCTCTCGCACTGGAAAACACAGCCAACGGGGAGCAGTCAGCAGAACATAAACCATTCCACTATTTGATCTGAGAGGTCAAATAATTTTTTTTAAATCCAGGCAGATAAACAATAGTAGGCAGTAGTGGGTCTTAAGTGATGATTGAGAGGGATTATGTTTGTATGAGTCTATACAGTTTTCCTGGATATTTCTACTTATTGTACCTTTAACCTCTTAAGCCCGGAGCCCTATTTTCTGAAAATCCGCCTAAAATACATACCTAAGTAATTGGAATATTGCTCCACTTCTACAAGGCCATTCGCATGTTCTTGGTATCTAGGGACATCTATGGACCTCAGTGAATGTATTCCCAGTGTCAGAAATATGTCTATTACTAGGCTTGCTTAAATTGTGATGAAACAAAGGAGAATATGAATTATGATTTTTCTTTGCATCTTTGACAGTGAATAACACCATGCTAAAGATGACCAGACATGAAAAACTGCCACTGAGCTCACTGAGCAGTACCTTCTTGAGATCATGTGTACAAAAAATCTAAGGAAATGAATAAAGGGAAGATGATTAAACAGAAGGTTTTGCAGATACAGTACTGAATTCTCCCATCCGGACCAATGCTATTTGAAATATTATTATAGAATATAGAATAGCAGGCTTATAAATGACCTTATTATAGCCAATTCGCACATTTATGGATTGTGCCAAATCTTATCTTTCAAATGCCTGAGTTCAATTTAGATTTAGTATCACCAGGCATGCTTAAGAACAGATAATGAAATCGACTGTATGTACAGTAGCTTTCTTATTTTTGCCAGAGTGCCGCCATTTAAAAAAAATAAATCAAATCTGATTGTTGCTCAATGCTAAAAATAGGGGAGACAAACTAACTGTGCTCCAATATATGCCAATAACCTTAAGTTTTGTGGTATATTATCCCGAGTAATAAGAGATATTAAGGGATATCAAGGGAGCTGTACGAAAAGATTTCATCCACCTGTGTGTGTTGGTGTGTGTGTGTGTGTGTGTGTGTGTGTGTGTGTGTGTGTGTGTGTGTGTGTGTGTGTGTGTGTGTGTGTGTGTGTGTGTGTGTGTGTGTGATTGATTGATTGATTGATTGAAAACTTTATTAACAGATTGCAGAATGGGTACAATACAGTACAGCTCAATACACACAATTGTTAAGGGGATGCAGAACAGAGAAAGACTTTCGTCTTGTTTACATCAGGGTCCCCCATTTTCAATTCATCAGGACATATATGACATACATGACATACAGATAGACAGTACTGCTACATCTATACATTTATGACATACCAGATTTGCTAATACAGTACTGTTTGTGATACAAAAAGAGTCCAGAAAATAGTATATACATTTGACGTAAAAACTGTACATTGGGGAGGTTGGGCAGGAGGGGTGGGGGGGGGAACACTGTACAACTGTACAAGCAAAACTGTACATTGGAATATTGACAACCATACTTGGTCATTTACTGTACATTGGAGGGGGTTGGGTTAGGACATTTACATGGGCCAGTTTCGAATTGCAGTCTCCCGTAGGTGTTCTTTGAGAGTGTTTTTGAAAGTGGGTAGTGATTCACATTCCTTTACAGCTTTGGGTAGGGCGTTCCACATTGATGTGGCATAATTGCGAAACGTGTTTAGTCCCTTGTTTGAGCCGAATATGGGTTTAACATGATTAGTGGAACTCCCTCTGGTGTTGTGATCGTGGTATTCACTGACCTTTGGGAAGTATTTTGACATGTACATGGGTACCTTGGGTGTGTGTGTGTGTGTGTGTGTGTGTGTGTGTGTGTGTGTGTGTGTGTGTGTGTGTGTGTGTGTGCGTGTGTGTGGAGTCACCTGCACCGCACATCCTAGCAGCAGCAGCAGCAGTCTCCTGAGTTCCTCTACAGCTGCCTCTGAGGATGAAGACATCATCATCATCATCATCATCATCATCATCATCATCATCATCATCATCATCATCATCATCATGCCTTCGTTTTCACACAGTATAAAACTCACTTGGCAGCTGCACCTTAAAGCCCAATTCTTCTGAGAGATTTGACACTCATAATATCATAGGGCCATGTTGCACTGTAATCTACTGTGCCTCACTACTATGCTACTATGTCTATGCACTCAGAATGTAGCACTCAAGTTCGACACTGTTTGACGAACAATGTTACTTACTCTTAGCTGCCAGAGTTGTACCCTTCCTGCTGACTTGTACAGAACTTGTAAGTCGCTTTGGATAAAAGCATCAGCTAAATGACTAAATGACACATCATAGTGTCATGTTGTACTGTGTAATATCATTGTGTCATGTTGTACTGTGTAATATCATTGTGTCATGTTGTCCTGTGTAATATCATTGTGTCGTGTTGTACTGTGTAATATCATTGTGTCGTGTTGTACTGTGTACCTGTCAGGGGGTCCTGTCCCAGAATAGCAATATTCGGAAGAGGCATTAAAATCAACTGCTGCAGGTCTTCCTGAAGAGACAACAATGGATGTAAAGAATAACAGCTTGAGTATTCAGCTCACATTGTTCATATTGTTTGCTCACAGTAGGACTGAGGGACGAATTCACAAAAGGATTGCATGGCTTTTTCTGACGCTATGCCGGCACAAATAGCTCTGAAACACAGTTTGCTATTCACAGAAGAGGCGCAACGGGTGAAATAAGGTGGTAACTGCGTTCCATCAGCATTGCGTCCGGTGCTATTTGCGCGTATTTGAATGACGTAATATGGGCGGAACATTTCTATGCAAATGAGCCTCGTCCAAAAACACTCCCAATTCACAACGGCCGGCACAAATTGCACCGTGCAGTTAAAGGGACGTTCTTTTTTTATCTACTTTTTCTCCTCCTTTTTTCTGTGATTTTTCTCCCCATCCCAATTTACCTCTCGTGCCAATTCTCCCTCCCCTGTCCTGATCGTTGCTCGCATATGCCCCCCACTGGCCGGTTGTAGGGAGGATAGAAGCCTTGCATCACATGTCCCCTCCGATACATGTGGAGGCAACCTGTCACATCTTTTCACCTGCCAGCGCGGACTCTCATTTGGCGAGGAGTAACGTGTAGGAGGCTCACACTGCCCCTGCCATTTTTCCTGACTTTGCTGTGCAGGCGCCCCAACCGACCTGTAGGAGTCGCTGTTCACAACGACCAGACTACCACCCTTCGACTTCCCACCCGCTAACTCTGCCAATTGAGTTAGTATGACGGCCGGCCCAAGCCGGAGGCAATGCCGACAGCCGGATTCGAACCCGGTGTCTCTTGCGTTGGTGACGAGCGCAATGTCCGCTGCGCCACCCAGCCGCTTAAAGGGACGTTCTTAACGTCTTCAGAGATCTGGTGGTAACTAAGCGCATCTATAAAGGGGCGTCATTGCCAGCATCTCGGGTGATCATGGCAGCAGTAATCGTTGCCAGGCGAAGGCATGTAATGCCAGGCGTGCTCTTGAAAGAATATTTCTAATGAGAATATCACTTTTTGATTTAGGCGAGACCGAAATCAACCGGAGACACAGGTTGCCACCCCAAGCAATTCTTGATCTATACTCGATGAAATCAAGGATGCTATTGAGCCAGCCACCCAGAGATCCCATGCAATCTTATTTATTATTTAAATATTGTATTCAACTTTGCACTGCCATGTTGCCACTGACAACATCTGGTTTCTTTGTTAGTGGGAAGACTGGCATTGCATGATGTTCACCAGTGTATTGTAATCTTGTGTGAGCCGGCAGACGAGAGCAAAGTGCCGCACGTGACGTGATTTTGCGCAAGCTCCCACTCGCGCGCCCGTATTCCGATCCACGCAATAATATTCACGAGGTAGGTCTCGTCGTGGGATACAAGTTCCCAATGCATTGTCCCGTGGGATTATGCCTCCCTCCGGCGATATTAATTGAGGGGCGGATTTGCGGTGATTCTGCACCATGCAAGGTCTGCACAAAATAATTTATCATTTATTTGCCCATGTTATTCAGCAGTATGCTATTAACAAAATGTGTTAGATTGGACATTTTGATTAATTATTTCAAGTGGAGAATTGAGAAAATAAATAAAGAAACCCATTATTATTTATTTATCCCAAATTAACATTCTGACGGCCTGTCTGCAGGCAGTCGCCCCTGTGCACGTCGCTATACATTAACAGTCGTCTATTATAATCACATTTAACATTTTAAGAATTTTATGAGCTGTTATGTACTAGAGGCCTGGTCACTCCTGTGTCACCAGGGCAGGCAGGTGAGGGCTGCCAATTAGCCAATTAGTGCTGATTGGTTACCTGCTGGGGAGCTTCAAAGGCAGACCCAGAAACACACATGCACGGTCTGTGCCTAGTGAAAGAGCTGTCAGGTTCTTACAGTCCTTGTCCGTTGGGTTACCAGTACATTAGCTTATAGTTATATTAGTAGTTCCTTGGTTTAGTAGCATTTTTGAGTTAGAGCACAGGGTTTTGGTGTTGATTACACATAGGTTGCGTACCCATGAGCCAGGGTCGTAACAAAATTAGTTAGATTGGACATTTGAAAACGGTCTTGAATGGCCAAAACATGTCTGGAGATTATAGCTTGCTAACGTTACCAATTCAACTTTATTTTTCACCAGTTAACCTGAAAGGCGTGCTGATCAGCAGTAATGCAACGTCATGATTGTCGATTGATGGGAGTATCGATAAATAGACACATTTGTTTATGTAGGCTATATTAAGCAGCACATATAAATGACGAACTAACTTAGTTAATTAATAACTAACATAAATAGCATGGTAATAATACGTAGGTTATTGATCAATGAATGTATTGATAAATACATTTATATTACAAATGATACACCAGTAGAAGTCATGTTATTTCCTGAACTTGCTGCACGATTGTCCTCGAAAATCTCCTGCTATGTGGGTTCTCTCATTCATAACAATGGAAGCAATAACATAGATAGATAGATAGCAAATATCACTCGCAGTGTGCATTGGATTTAACCCTTGTGGCTCCCTGGTACCGATTCTGTCTTTCTTGTGTGTGTGTGTGAGCACAGCGGTGTCTGTGTTTATTATAATTTCATGACATTTTTACCATATCTTCATTTTACATATATTTTCATTATGTCAAAAGATTATGATTTGAAACGGTCTAAAAAAAAAGTTAGTAATATAGGGGTACACGAGATACCCTGGCGTCCAGTTTCATCCCATCTACTTCCATGTTAATAAAAACACAATAAAAACGCAATAAAAACGCAATAGTCTAAAAAAAATATATATCATCTCCTCCCTAATTTTCACATCATATATCGATAAATAATCAGAATAATTACACCAGGCATACTGTAACTGAGGGGTACAATTCCCTGACTGTATTGATAAGTATGGTATCATTAAACCACTACCGTCTTTATGTACATTCCTATTGGCCATACAGTACACAGGTATCTAATGATGAACACTTCCCCACAATGAATCGGTTCTACACAAAGTTGTATTTAAGTATTTATTGCAGAAAAAGGTACATAATATACTTTACTTTACTTCACTTTGAATGCGCTTATAAGGCAAAGGAATGTGCGTAGGCAAATCAATAACGAATGTCCATTCTCATATTACGCAGGAGGTAATCATACAACCTGAATCTTAGGGAATTATATCTATGGTACACTAGTAATATAGCGGGAGATACTGGAAGGGTCCCCCCGGTTGTAAGCCAGCAAGGGTAGAGGATCTGTCGGTAGTAGAGTCTGGGTCAACGATGATAAGGAGACTCCGAGTACAGGAGACGGTGCAATAAGATCTTGATCCACAGACGAATACAGCTGTTCTCCGTAGCATATAGCTCCACATGGAAGAAAGCTAGCCTGCCTCAGGCTTCTGAGGGGCAGACTCGACGTGGCTCCTCACAGGGTAAATCCCACACACTTGTGGGTGTCGGCGATTCTCCGCTCCATTAATTACAGGACCAAAAGCAAATATAATCCAGCCGAAAAGGGCTATGCAGTCGTCGGGTAGATAATCCAGTGTACATGTCCACACGGTCCTCGTCTAGGGCTCCTCGGGTGAAAGCGCCATGATAAGCAGCCCAGCCTGGATAAGCACTCTAGCTGATACGAAGAAACGTTGGTGATGCTGGTCACTGTAGAACTTTAGCCGCACGATACACTATACACAAATAGACTATTACTGACTTAATAGAATAGGTCGCACTCGACGGTACAGCGTTAAACTGTGACAATTCAGTTATTAATTCGCACGCGGTCTCAATGCTCTATTTGGGGCCAAACAGGCCATACTTCACCGCACGTCGTATCGTGGGTGAGGCTTCAACTTTAGTTACTAAGTGTCTAAGTGCTTCTGTATTCACCTGCGCCGTATTTATACGCTTAGATGAATAAACTAGTACCAGCTTTATTCCTGTCTCATATCCTTGCGCAATACCGTTCATGTCCAGGCATATCCCCGGCGGTGACTTTGAACCTGACTTTGGAGGCATGGCCTTGGCGCCTGTGGACCGCTGTCCAATAGGAGAATGAAATATTATGGTCTGTACTAGGCTAAAGGGATATTCCGTGTATATGTACAAGGAATATACAAGGGATATCAAACGATATACAAATATTATGCAATATATATCAATCAATAAATATATATATTCGGTTTAATCTGATCCTTTGTAACACATACACTATAAAACTATACATACCTTTTAGTAATAGATTAGTAATAAACCGGTGCTTACTAACGTTAGCCTCTCTGCTATTTCTGACCGCTATTTCTGATCGAAATAGTCAACCTTTCTTTTTTATAATGGCAGATTCTTATTCACAGGGATTTTGTCCAGTTTTCACACTCTGTAATATGGTGTCAAAAATGTATAGATATATGATGAATATGGCCGTTTCTCAGTTTTTTTTCAATAAAAACGGACTTAGTATCAAACAAACACGAATATAAGTGGTTAAAATTCGGAAATATTTGTAATTTGTTACAGGTATCTTGAGATTAGGCTTTTAATGTTAATTGTGGGACATTTCTTTTTTTTTAAAATAGTAAACAGTTAAAATTATAGGACTTTCAACTTGATCCATACTTTCATCTCTTAAGCCTCATGAGTGCTACCAGTTCTAGGGAGCCACAAGGGTTTTAAGAGCTTATTGGAGCGAATTGCGCTGGAGAAATCAGGAGCAAACTGCACACCTATGGGCGTGTTTGTGCTAGTATCTCATCCGTGCAATGTCCTAAAGGCCCGATTATACTTACCGCGTCGGTGGGTGCACGTTGGTATGCGTGACGTAAATCTGTGCCTGCCAGATTTTGTGACCGCGAGGATACCCCCATGGATATGCGCGCCGACTGCGCATGTGCACAGCTGTCATAACATCAGCACGCGACTCTGACTCTTACAGACACCAAAAATGTACTATAAACAGAGCCGCGTGCGCAGCCGTGTCTGCAGCAACATGCGCGTACATGTCAGTTTCTAGTATAATCGGGCCTTTAGTGAATAGCGTGGAACGGAGCAGATACCGCGCGCTAAACTCACACAGTTAAGGGTGCAATTAGCACCGCACAATCCATTCTTTGTGAATTCACCCCTGAGTGTTCAACTCACATTGGGCCTCATGCATGAAGCGATATAAGAACAGATTTCGTTCTTAACTAGCATTTCCTCTTACTTTGTTCTTACCTGGGCCCTCATTTATCAACGTTGCGTACGCACAGATATGTGCGTAACCCCTGCGTACGATCATTTCTAAGCAAAGTGTGGGACTTATCAATTTGAACTTGTGCTTGACTTTGTGCGTATATCTACGCACAGCTCGGAGCATGCGTTGATGGTGCCCGTTGGTAGAATATATTATTACAACACGGAAATAAGCTTCTATGCATTAGTTTCAACACTGGCGTGTTCTGTATGAACCGTAATTCATTATAGTTGATTGTAAAATAGCAACAGTAGTGTAATTATGGTCAAAACCCTATAAATAGCATTTGGAATAATAGGTCTTTCTCTCAGAATGAATGCAGCATGGTTTATAGCGTTATCGGAATATACGGGGTGTACTGACTGACTGCGCTCCGCGTAACTCAACTCGTTATTATTTTGTGCACAGACCGAAGAAACACGGGAACGTTTTGATTATATTTAAAAGGCTTTACGTTAAACGAAACAAGTGGAATTTCAAAGCTGTAAGCAGAATACAAGTCATATGAACACCCACGATATAGTGTTCTTCCCCCTTCCTACTGTATAAGAAAGAATAAAAAGCGCATTGCAATGAGAACAGAGGGTGTATGTGTATTACAAAACCCTTGCAATAAATGTGTCTTAAATGAATGAAAAGCATACATGCTCTGGACACAGAGCATATATCGTGTGGGTGATATGACTTGTATTATGCTTACAGAATTCCACGTATTTAGTTTTACAATGTCAAAGCCTTTTAATATAAATCAAAATGTTCCCGTATTTCTGCAATCTTCTATGCGCAAAATAATAACGAGTTGAGTTCTAACAAAGAACATATTTGCAAACCATAACAATATTACATGCTGGGTATGCTGATAGAGTAAACTATGATATGAATATGAATAGGAATATGATATAAGGTACACTGGTCCGTCCGCGAGGATAGTGACGAGGAGTCGGATAGCCATTAAATGCCATTTGAGAATATAGGCTATTAATGCAAAGCGACGGCCTATAGCCTATAGCCTATACATATTATTTAATGTTTTCATAAGCGTAAAGATACAACAGCTAGATTAATGATCAAGTTAGTTTACTGTATGCAGGCGTCGCAGGGCTGTGCCATGTGTTATTATATATGCGCAAGTTACTGTTGCATAATGTAGGCTATGGCTGCTATATGTAATTGGGTCCAAAACTGTTCATCTTGTACATTAACGAGATATGTAAAGTATTCAATATATTTAAATGTATTTTATTTGCGGATGACACTAATCTTTTTTTTTCTGGTGAGAATGTCCAGCAGCTTTTAGAGGTCATCACATCTGAAATGAAGAAATTGAAGGAATGGTTTGATAGAAACAAATTATCATTGAACTTGAGCAAAACTAAAATTATGTTGTTTGGAAACTGTATTGGATACTCAGGTACAAGTTAAAATAAATGATGTGATTATTGAAAGAGTTTATGAAAATAAATTTCTAGGTGTAATAATAGACCATAAAATCTGTTGAAAACCTCACATAAAACATGTCCAATCTAAACTCTCACGAAGCATTTCAGTCATGAGTAAAGTAAAGCACATTCTGGATAGAAAATCACTCTACATTCTCTACTGTTCACTAGTTTTACCATATTTAAATTACTGTGCTGAAGTCTGGGGAAACAATTATAAGTCTACACTACAACCACTTTTTATACTCCAAAAAAGGGCCATAAGGATAGTTCACATTGCAGGTTATCGTGATCACACTAACATATTGTTTTTGGAGTCAAAGACATTGAAGTTAAATAATCTTGTGGAATTTAAAACGGCACAATTAATGTATAAAGCAAAAAGTCATGCACTTCCAAGAAACATTCAAGAATTGTTCTTTGATAGGGAGGGGGGTTATAATCTGAGGGGAGAACACAATTTAAAAGTGCTAAATGTACGCACTACCATGAGAAGACACTGCATCTCGATATGTGGAGTGAAACTGTGGAACAGTCTAAATGAGGTGCTAAAGCAATGTCCAAACATGAGACAATTCAAACTGATGTATAAGGAAATTATGTTCACAAGGTACAGGGATGAGGAAGGGACTTGATATTCACAGGTGTTTACATTTTTATTTTATTTTTTATTTTATTTCTTTCATGTTTTACATATATAGTTTTTGTTTTTTGTTTTGCATATATATATATATATTTTTTTTTTCTTTTTTATGTTTTAAAATAGTACACTCATTTGAGTATTGGAAAAGGGGTAGGATTAAATAAGTGTATCTTCCCTACTCCTTTTCGAACATGTAGATTGAGTTGTGTTTTGCTTTTGTTATTGTTTGTTTGTATTCACTGCATGTTCGAAATAAAGATTTCAAATAAAAAAATCAAATAATTCATATAGGCTACCTAATACTGACAACAAAATAGATGCCTCTAAAAATCATATTATAGCCAATCGAACACAACTAATAAAGGCATTCATATTACAGCACGGTTATAATGACACACCACCAACGCCAAACAGTCGTCAACGAACGGTCTTTATTAGTATTTTGAGCTGTCCAGGCAGAATTGCAGCAATGGTCTTAGGGAGCCGTTGATATCTGACATCACCGTGTACAAGTCAGCCTTTTATTTATCCCATAACACACGGGTTGTGTCTTCTTGGTTCGGCAGCGCCTCAGTGAACAATCTCCTGTGAAGTTTCTCAGAGTTCCGCTCGGGTCAGTCCATTATTTCACATCCCATGGGGGGTGTTTTCATCTGTGCGTACACACATTCTAAATTCTGTGCTTATGTATGAAAATAGAACACTTTCTAAGAATGTTTGATAAATGAGGGCCCTGGGATTCAGCAACGTTTTCTTATAGTTGCTTTTTTCTCAGGCAAGAACAAATTATAAGAGTGGTCGAGAGCACTCTTACCGAAATAAGAAACTCTTACCCAAAATAAAAAAATAAAAAAAGGATACCATTGGTTAATTGCCCCCAAATACGACTTTAAAAATACAGAACTTTTCAATAATAATAATTATTATTATTATAACTTATTGCGTGCGTTCTATCTGAAATGGATTATATATTGCTGTTAGAACAGTTATGCTCTGGCCGCCCAGGCCATTGATTGATTGAAGATTGTATTAACAGATTGCAGAATGGGTACAATACAGTAGGGCTCAATACACACAATTGTTAACACTTTGAGTGCCACTCACGGCTTGCTTTTCTCGGGTTTACGACCCGACCGTTGAATGCCACGCCCAGAGTATTCTCGGGTATTTATTTTTTAATTAGCGATCTGAAATCATATTGCATCACGCGAGCCTACCGTTGGAGATCCAGGGACCGCCGGCGCTCAGATGTGAAAAAAGCGCCCCCTATCGTCTCCCAGATGGTAAATCACCCTTTTGGAATGGACTCAATGAAAGTGAATGGGAGAACGGATTTCTGACTCCACATTTTACTTCTCACTGATGCAGCCGGGATCTACCAGAGTTCATTCTGGAGCCTCTGAGCCGCGCGGATCATGTGTTATACTGTACACACGATGGATCAATACATTTATCGATTTTTTCGAATGGCGATCGGAAATTGGAATAAACCATTTGGATACCATCTGACCTCAGGTAAGGAATCTATGTTATCAGTGTTAGGATAATCAGACTCGTTTTCACTGATATATAAGCGTTTATGTGATATGTGATATGGCTGTTTTGACTGTAAAAGCCATGAGGAAATGGGCGGCTACGTGGCGTAGTGGGCAAGGCGCTCGCCACGAAATCTGGAGACGCTGGGCTTGCCTGTTCGAGCCCAGCGCTCCACATTTGCTTTCAGTTTAGCTGGTCGTCCGTACTAATACACATTGGCCGTATTAGGGGGTGGGAAACTGATGGGTGGGGATCGGGCGCTGTGGACAGCGACTCCTACAGGTCGGTTGGTGCGCCTGCGCAGTAGAATCAGGAAGTGTCGGGGGCAGCGTGAGCCTCCCACGCGTTACTCCTCGCCACTGAGAGATCGAGCTGCGCAGGTGAAAAGATGCGACTGCTGTTACCTCAAGTACCAGAGGGGACTTGTGCTATGTATGACTTAGTCCACATTGCAGCCGGCTTGTGGGAGGCAAGAAACAGCGTTCGTGACAGGGGAGGGTTGAATTGGATGATACGAAATTGGGATGGGAGAAAATATAGAAAATGGGAGAAAAAGTGGATAAAAAAAAAATAAAAGCCATGAGGAAATAAGTGCAGCGATTATCAGCGCACAGCACGAGCGTGCGTGCGCACACATATACTATCGATCATCTAGCGTTTATTTGAAAACGATTCATAAATAGGCAGACAAATGACAACGTTCTGGAATATTCCAGTAAAAGGCGATTATCATAGGCATGGGTTGTTTTTCCCTGGAAAACGGGTGATTTTCAAAATGCTATCAAACGGAAATGAAGCGATAAAAATACAATCTGCCTTGCCAATGTTGACTGGAAAATGAGTCTTTGATAAGCGACGGGCAGATTAGACACATAGCCATAATTTAAAACATAGAATAGGCGATATTAACGTTAACATTGGCCGTGGATGGTGGCATTCAACGGGGTAAAAAGGAAAACACGGCCCGGCACTGAAAGTGTTAAGGGGATGCAGACCAGAGAAAGACTTTCGTCTTGTTTACATCAGGGTCCCCCATTTTCATTTCATAATGACATTTATGACATAGTACACAACATACAGATATACAGATATATATCATGACATTTATGACATGACATACAGATATGCAGTACTGTATACGTAGCATAGAACGCATATTTAGAGATCGTCTATATCAGTGGTTCCCAAACTTCTGTTTTCTGCGGACCACTAGATTGTTATCAAGAACATTTGCGGACCACCTCGTATGCAAACGTATACAAACACCTGGTCTACAAGATACACTATACGACCGGGGTACCCATGTACATGTCAAAATACTTCCCAAAGGTCAGTGAATACCACAACCACTACACCAGAGGAAGCTCAACAAATCATGTAAAACCCAGATTCGGCTCAAACAAGGGACTAAACACGTTTCGCAATTATGCCACAACAATGTGGAACGCCCTACCCAAAGCTGTAAAGAAATGTGAATCACTACCCACATTCAAAACCGCTCTTAAAGAGCACCTACGGGAGGCTGCAATTCGAAACTGGCCACCGTAAATGCCCAAAACCCCCACCACCTCCTAATAGACAGTCTCCTCCCCACCGCATGTATATATTCCCTCCCCGCCGTATGAATATTTCTCTCCCACCCACCCACCCCCTCCTAATGTACAGTCCCCTCCCCATCATATATACTCTGTCAGGATCTAGGGGTAACAGTACTGTATATTTGAATACCGTTTATGTCACAAATGTATCAGTACTAAATACCTATATGTCCCTATGCCATAAATGTCATGTATGTTGTGTATGTCATAAATGTCTATATGAATTGAAAATGGGGGACCCTGATGGAAACAAGACAAACGTCTTTCTCAGGTCTGCATCCCCTTAACAATTGTATGTATTGAGCCGTACTGTATTGTACCCATTCTGCAATCTGTTAAATAAAGTTTTCATTCATTCATTCATTCAACAGTAAAACATAAATAAATAAACAACTGACTTAAACCCAGTAATACACAAGACCCTCTTCTTGGACCAAGTAAGGTTTCGTCGATAATCCAATGTACAGTTACCCCACCCCACCCCACCCACCCAACCACCTCCAATGTACAGTCCCCCCTCCCACACCTCCGCCAATGTACAGTTTCTTCGTCAAATGTATGTACTTTTTTTTACTCTTTTTGTATCACAAACAGTACTGTATTTGTAAATCTGGTATGTCATAAATGTATAGATGTAGCAGTACTGTCTATCTGTATGTCATGTATGTCATATATGATGAATTGAAAATGGGGGACCCTGATGTAAACAAGACGAAAGTCTTTCTCTGGTCTGCATCCCCTTAACAATTGTGTGTATTGAGCTGTACTGTATTGTACCCATTCTGCAATCTGTTAATACAATTTTCAATCAATCAAGACCCGCGTTGCGGGCACTGCATTCCGTTCTCAGAATGGATTTGAGAGAGATGTGTCAGTCATCAGGCTATATATGCTGAGATATTCAGACTCTAGATCTATTTGCAGAGCCAGATGAGATGAGGCAACCTGTGCGATTGGCTCTTGACAACACACAGTCGTTCAGTATTGACAAAGCCTACAGTACTTTGCTGGAACGATTCATTTTGCACATACTGTATACAGTACGTGTGTATGAGCGCACTGCGGGAGGTGGCCAGAAGCGTGCAACTAGCCAACTACTATTATATTACTACTATATTAATACAGTCTATTCCACTATATAGCTATAGGTGCTGTATGATGACAATACATTTGATTCCTATCTCATTTTGATCCATCGCAAAGCGCTCCAGCGCTTGAATACGGCCGGCGGATCCGCTCATATACAATGCAGACCCACGGCTCTCGTATTATAATGAGCCCGCGAGGCGCATCCAGTTTAGAATGAGTGGGATTCACCATTAAAAAAACCTGGGTAAGAACAGATTTGGACTTTAAGAACGGCTTGATGAATGTGGCGGTGGCTTTTCTTATTGTTCTCTTAACAGACAGGTAAGCAAGAATATAAGAAAAATAATAAGAGAGTATTGTTGAATGAGGCCCATTGTTCATGTTGTTTAACAGTAATACTCAGTGTTCAGCTCACAGTGTTCATGTTGTTTTCTCACAGTAATACTCAGTGTTCAGCTCACAGTGTTCATGTTGTTTGCTCACAGTAATACTCAGTGTTCAGCTCAGTGTTTATGTTGTTTAATCACAGTAATACTCAGTGTTCAGCTCAGTGTTCATGTCGTTTTTTCACAGTAATACTCAGTGTTCAGCTCACAGTGTTCATGTTGTTTGCTCACAGTAATACTCAGTGTTCAGCTCAGTGTTCATGTTGTTTGTTGAGTCTGTGTGGAACAGGAACCCTTTCCACTAAGCATGAATGAATGAATGAATGAATGAATGAATGAATGAATGAATGAATGAATGAATGAATGAATGAATGAATGAATGAATGAAAACTTTATTTAACAGATTGCAGAATGGGTACAATACAGTACGGCTCAATACACACAATTGTTAAGGGGATGCAGACCTGAGAAAGACGTTTGTCTTGTTTCCATCAGGGTCCCCCATTTTCAATTCATATAGACATTTATGACATACACAACATACATGACATTTATGGCATAGGGACATATAGGTATTTAGTACTGATACATTTGTGACATAAACGGTATTCAAATATACAGTACTGTTACCCCTAGATCCTGACAGAGTATATACATATGATGGGGAGGGGACTGTACATTAGGAGGGGGTGGGTGGGTGGGAGAGAAATATACATACGGCGGGGAGGGAATATATACATGCGGTGGGGAGGAGACTCAGCATCAGCTCTTTGAAGTACAAACAAAGCATGATGAGAGCAGAGCACCTCTGCCAACCATTGAACTTCAAGGTGGTTTTCATCATCAGTACAGTGGCTACAGAAAGTATATAGTATATAGAGGAAAGTATATATAAAAGCACATTTTCTTGTGGTATAAGCGGGATTTCAAGTATCCATCTATGATTGAAGTACTCCATTCAATCAAAGAGAATGTTTATGTGGTAGAGGCCATTTTCACAGCAGACATTTTGAAGTGTCTAGGATAAAAGCAGCTGTAATTAATAACCTTAATATTTGATCTATTTAATTTCTCTGTTTCAGTGCCACAGCCTCCGTATTGTGTATTGTGTATGCTGGCTCACTGGCATGGTTCACAATGTTATTATCAGTTGCAGCTGTTTTACCAATCTATGGCACATCAAAATGTCTCGATTCTAAGATGCATCGCGACATGGACGTGGATGATTCTGCATCGATGCAGTGACAGAACATAATAGATTATTATAGTCTACTAAATAATGTTGATGTGTTAAAAAAATTATAATAAAGAGAGAGAGAGAGAGAGAGAGAGAGAGAGAGAGAGAGAGAGAGAGAGAGAGAGAGAGAGAGAGAGAGAGAGAGAGAGAGAGAGAGAGAGAGAGAGAGAGAGAGAGAGAGAGAGAGAGAGAGAGATTGAGAGAGACTATTGAAGTTGTAACGTAAAAGAAAATGCAACGTTGCATTGAATTGTGGGTGTGACATGCTAGGCCAACACTACAGGAGATATGGCGGAGGAGAGCAGTAGTGTCCAGTGGCTGCAGGTGATAAAAAACGCACCCAGTTTTTTGAAGGCGGACAGTTGGGCACATTTTGGATTCTATAAAGTCACTGGGAAGCACGAACTGGACAAGACATGCGTGTGTAAAGTTTGTCACCCAAAAATTTAATACTTTGTAATACGACGAATTTGAGGAACCACGTTAGCCATTTTCACCAGGAGCTAGCGTCTGCTGCAAGTAAGAAAACAGGAGAGGAGAGGAGAGGAGAGGAGAGGAGAGGAGAGGAGAGGAGAGGAGAGGAGAGGAGAGGAGAGAAGAGAAGAGGAGAGGAAAGGAGAGGAGAGGAGAGGAGAGAGAGAGGAGAGGAGAGGAGAGGAGAGGAGAGGAGAGGAGAGGAGAGGAGAGGAGAGGAGAGGGGAGGGAGAGGAGAGGGAGAGGAGAGGAGAAGGGAGTTTACTTCAGACATATTTTGTTAGCATTTTGTATTGTATTTCTATAATTTATTATAAGTTTTATTATGTTGGAGAGGAGAGGGGTGATGAGAGGAGAGGGGAGGAGAGAGGAGAGGAGAGGAGAGGAGAGGGAGAGGAGAGGAGAGGAGAGGAGAGGAGAGGAGAGGAGAGCAGGAGAAGAAGAGATGAGGAGGCCTATATTTATATTTGTAATGTAATCTCCTCTTTGGTAAACAAGAATACCCTGAAGACTCTAGCAGCAGCACTCATTCAAGGGTACTCCGACTATGCTTGCACCTCATGGTACCAAAGCACCTCAAAGGCACTAAAAACAAGACTACAAACATCACAAAACAAACTGGTCAGACTACTGCTTGACCTTACTCCTAAAACACACCTCACCCCAGCCCATTTTGACAACCTTGGATGGCTTAGAGTAGAGGACAGAGTACAGCAACTTGCAATGGGCCTGGTCTACAAGATACACTACACCACTAAGGTACCCATGTACAGGTCGAGGTACTTCCCAAAGGTCAGTGAATACCACAACCACAACACCAGAGGGAGTTCCACAAATCATGTGCAACCCAGATTCGGCTCAAACAAGGGACTAAACACGTTTCACAATTATGCCACATCAATGTGGAACGCCCTACCCACAGCCGTAAACATTTTTAATCCCTACCCACCTTCAAAAACGCTCTCAAAGAGCACCTACGGAAATGCTAATGTACATTTCCCTCCCCCTCGTATGTATATATTTACTGTTAGGATCTCTGTTTAACAGTACTGTATATTTGCATATCTTGTAAGGCTGCAACGATTAGTCGACATAATCGACGATGTCGATCATGAAAATTCGTCGACGCAGAATTTTTGTGTCGATGCGTCGTATAAAAAGTAAACAGAGAGCCGGTAACGTTCATTCAAAACTGCGCAAATGCACTACAGGAAGTGCTGGGGCAGTATGAATGAATGAATGAATGAATGAATGAATGAATGAATGAATGAATGAATGAATGAATGAATGAATGAATAAATTAAAACTTTATTTAACAGATTGCAGAATGGGTACAATACAGTACGGCTCAATACATACAATTGTTAAGGGGATGCAGACCAGAGAAAGACGTTTGTCTTGTTTACATCAGGGTCCCCCATTTTCAATTCATAGTGACATTTATGACATACACAACATACATGACATCATAACATTTATGGCATAGGGACATACATGACATACAGGTATATAGTACTGTTACATTTGTGACATATATGATATGCAAATATACAGTACTGTTACCCATAGATCCTGACAGAGAGTATATACATATGATGGGGAGGAGACTGTACATTAGGAGGGGGTGGGTGGGTGGGTGGGAGAGAGATATACATATGGTGGGGAGAGAATATATACATACGGTGGGGAGGAGACTGTACATTAGGAGGGGGTGGGAGAGAAATATACATACGGTGGGGAGAGAATATATACATACGGTGGGGAGGAGACTGTCTATTAGGAGGGGGTGGGGGGGGTTGGACATTTACGGTGGCCAGTTTAGAATTGCAGCCTCCCGTAGGTGCTCTTTTAGAGCGGTTTTGAATGTGGGTAGGGATTCACATTCCTTTACACTAGCTTTGGGTAGGACGTTCCACATTGATGTGGCATAATTGCTAAACGTGTTTAGTCCCTTGTTTGAGCCGAATCTGGGTTTAACATGATTTGTTGAGCTTCCTCTGGTGTTGTGGTTGTGGTATTCACTGACCTTTGGGAAGTATTTTGACATGTACATGGTGAGAGAAAACGGTGCTTTTTCAATGTATGTGATGTATAGATTGGGGGGACCACAGCTAAAACGGTGATTGAAATGTGCATGGAAGACGGTGATATTGACGGTGGTGGAACCAGTGGTTTCACAGGCACAGGCCGCGTCAGCGAGAGTTTTGTTATGAATTCCTTGGAAGAACATCTGAGATTAGAGTGTACTGTCTCCCAGGGCAGGAGGGAGAGAGGTTCATCTTAATGAAACGTGAGTTTATTAGTGTTAAAGGTTATGCAGTTGTCATGACAACACGTCGCATGACAACCAGAAGGCGGGGCCGTCGTTGCGACGACGAACATCTATAAGTCGAACAGTGTTTCCGGGTGTTGAGCAGACTAGAATCTGACTCAGACTAGAATCTGACCAAGAGCGAGTAGGACTGAGATCGCACAGACACTCTCTCCTCTCATTGAGAGAGAGGGGGGGGGGGGGGGGGAGAATGCCACATCACCAGTAGCTTCGGCTACCACGAGGATGGTCTTGGCTAATGAACCGGCCTGACCACTATTGGACTGAATAACAAAAGGACGATAGACAAACACACCGAAAGATCATTAGAATCTTCAAGGACGATACAATTTGATAACATCTGACAACATCTGATTATGAGGTTCTGTTATAGCAATAAAACAACGCTTTTCCTCATAAGGTATCTCACGGTGTCGAAGTGTCGAATTCTTACGGAGGTGGAGAATTATTATGGTTTATGGATTGCACTAACGGGGGAGATAAGGATCTTATCTGCCAGTATCGGAGACGTCAGGACCATTAAAAGTACACAACGCAGAGGAATTGGATGGAGGGCCAAACAGACGAAGACGTGATACTGGCCAGTTTGATCAGAATCTTACAGTTGGTGCCGATGACAGCCGGATTTGCAAGAGATTAAAACAACGGGAACAGTTGGTTGTTGATGACAGCCGGATTTGCAAGAGATAAGAACAACGGATAAAGACTTTTTCAATAATGGGGCGACAGTGGACAACAGTCATCAATGTGTGGGAGAATCATGATCGAAGCAAGGCCGGCCAGCCCTGGGAGAGAGCGTCGAGTCGAGCGGTCATGAGGCGGACCAGCGCTGTAGGAGAAACAGCGCTCCGGAGAAAGATGTGAGTTCACTGTGCACACATGGTTGTTTTGATCTTTTAAGCCAAATAAAAACGAACGAAGATAGTGCATCCGTAAATAAGGAGCGACAGAGAAGCCAGCTGTAATAATATGAACAGAGAGCCATGGTGTTTTGAAAATCGAGGGTGTTATCAACAGGATAGAATGAAAAACAAACGGGGCAGGCTGCACGGTTTCTGGTGTTGGGAGTGTAAATGCAGGAGGAGAAAAGGGGGGGGGGGGGGGATGCTGAACCAGACTGAAATCTGTTATGGCGGGATTGTTATGACAAGACTGTCGCCTGAGACGGCCCACCTTAAACTGGTCGCTGTGGTCTCAAGACGGCCGGAATTTGTCGTAGCGGGAGGAAAGTCGATCGGGTGTTTACCTTAAACTGTGTATTATGTCCGATAAGCAAGAGTTTAGTCCGGGAGAAGCGTCCCCTGATATGGAGGAAAACAGCAGTGTTTTTAGGCCTTGGAAGGAAGGGCAGCGTTTGTTTGTTTGAGAGAGTAGCCATTATGAGCGAGTCAAAATGACCGTGAGCACCACGAGGAGATAACAACAGATAAAGAACCAGGAAGTGACACGTCAACTAAAACACCATGGAGGAGGAGTAGGTCGCCACCTAGTGGCGGAGGGGGGGTAGTGCTGGGGAGTTTTCATTACCCATAGGGGAATATTTAGATATAGGCCTGTACTACCATCTAGTGGCGGAGTGGGGGAGTGATTCAATAGTCAATCTAATGAGCACAGAGAGTGGATTATTATTATAATAATAATATTAGATATAGAGTTTAATTATACAATGGATTAAATAAGAATTGCACAGACAGAGGAGGTGCAGTTATTTGAATGGGTTAATTATGGAATAAAGAGGGAAGTCCAGTGGGGCCTTCTCACACCTAATAAATAGGCAGAGTCTTGAGGGGACACGTCACCAGAAAGAACTGGCGCGCGCTGGGGGTCACCCGTGGGACAAACGTAGAGTGCCGAGTGGGTATCGTTTAGCTGCTGGTGTCACGCCGGAAGACAACAAAACAGGGAACAGCCCTGTAGGATTAGATATGGGTGTTGAGAAGGTGGGGGACTAATAGAGAACAAATAGCGCCATGGGCTGTAGGACACTCACACCGTCCAACAGTCTGAAAGGGCGTGGCCATGGCAGGGGCTTGCAGAGGAAAAAATATATAGAGAACGAGCTGCAGGCCCAAAGCCACGGTAGACTAATAGAAAACACAGGGTCGAGTGTACAGAAAAACTGCCGGTGTTGTGTTTCTGCTTTCAAAGGGGGGAGACACCGACAGCGATGGAGACGATCAGGAGACAGACTGGAGGAGGAGGAAGCCGCAGGGGCCAGGCACGGCAGCCTGGTACACAGATCGTCCACGACGAGAGAGAGGAGACGGCGGCGGTGGAGGAGCAGATGTGGAGGGGACAGCCAGAGACACTGAGCAGTAGCAGACCAGGGGAGACATTTTTGCCTAGGGGACCGCGCCCTGGAAGGGGGACCAGCTCAGGAAAGGAGCCGTCACTGAAAGGGGCCCTTGCCCTAGAAGACGGGACCGGCCCAAGATGGGAGGTGTACTGTAAGAGGGAAGGGAGCGCTCTGATTTGGACGTGGGGTACCTAATAGGGGGGCCGAAGGGTTTAGGGGTGTCGTCTGGAAAGTTGCAATCTGTATTTTTCTCTGTCTCTCTCTCTCTCTCCTCCATGACCGTTGTCTATCCTTTCTGGTTTGGGTGTGATGCGGGTAATGGAAAACAATAAGGCAAAACAGCAGACAGCGGGGCCCTAATTGTTATGAGTCCATTTTTGGGTATAATTAATTGAAAAACCAAGTAGTCTGTTGATTCTGAAAGTTGATTGAGAATCAAAGGGGGGAATGAGAGAAAACGGTGCTTTTTCAATGTATGTGATGTATAGATTGGGGGGACCACAGCTAAAACGGTGATTGAAATGTGCATGGAAGACGGTGATATTGACGGTGGTGGAACCAGTGGTTTCACAGGCACAGGCCGCGTCAGCGAGGGTTTTGTTATGAATTCCTTGGAAGAACATCTGAGATTAGAGTGTACTGTCTCCCAGGGCAGGAGGGAGAGAGGTTCATCTTAATGAAACGTGAGTTTATTAGTGTTAAAGGTTATGCAGTTGTCATGACAACACGTCGCATGACAACCAGAAGGCAGGGCCGTCGTTGCGACGACAAACATCTATAAGTCGAACAGTGTTTCCGGGTGTTGAGCAGACTAGAATCTGACTCAGACTAGAATCTGACCAAGAGCGAGTAGGACTGAGATCACACAGACACTCTCTCCTCTCATTGAGAGAGAGGGGGGGGGGGGAGAATGCCACATCACCAGTAGCTTCGGCTACCACGAGGATGGTCTTGGCTAACGAACCGGCCTGACCACTATTGGACTGAATAACAAAAGGACGATAGACGAACACACCGAAAGATCATTAGAATAGACTCTTCAAGGACGATACAATTTGATAACATCTGACAACATCTGATTATGAGGTTCTGTTATAGCAATAAAACAACGCTTTTCCTCATAAGGTATCTCACGGTGTCGAAGTGTCGAATTCTTACGGAGGTGGAGAATTATTATGGTTTATGGATTGCACTAACGGGGGAGATAAGGATCTTATCTGCCAGTATCGGAGACGTCAGGACCATTAAAAGTACACAACGCAGAGGAATTGGATGGAGGGCCAAACAGACAAAGACGTGATACTGGCCAGTTTGATCAGAATCTTACAATGGGTACCTTAGTCGTATAGTGTATCTTGTAGACCAGGCCCATTGCAAGTTGCTGTACTCTGTCGTCTACTCTAAGCCATCCTAGGTAGTCAAAGTGGGCAGGGGTGAGGGGGGTTCTAGGAGTAAGGTCAAGTAGTAGTCTGACCAGTTTGTTTTGTGATGTTTGTAATCTTGTTTTTAGCGCCTTTGAGGTATCATTTCCCTTGTCTGCCATGACTGCATTCTGTGTACTAACAACAAAGAAGAAGAAAGCAGTGATGCACGAGCAAGCACCCTGGAACCGTGATGACAGCTACTCAGATCATGGGTAAGTTTTAACTTACATGTTGGAAAACAGAATGTCTCATGGATAATGCTTGCTAAGCGAACGCTATTTCAGTTAATATGTTGTTGAGGCTGCGTGTCCACCAACTACTATGTAACGTTAGCTAACGTTAAACAGCGCCAAGCTTACAGCCTACTAGAGCACACTAGAGCTTGGCTAGGCTACCGGTGTTTACAGCTCCATGAATTAGCACCAAGTGTCGTATTTTTGCAGACTGGAGTATTAATTAGGTAAGTTAAGATAGCTAGTGCCAATGTCCACTGTCTATATAGCGCCATGGTCTAGACTAGGCTGCTTTTTTTTCTCAGTTGAAAAAAGTTAAACTTTTTGGTCTAAGACTGCAGAGACAGGGAACGTTAGTGCTAGCTATCTTATATCTGATGATTTATAAGTTTGCTATAGCAATGCAATCACGGGTTCCTTTATGGACGCTGTCATTTGTAAATGGTGTGTTCCTCTGCAGGAGATCAGAGTAAGACACACACATACACACACACAGCTCCTCTCACTCACACACAGCAAACAAAAGACATAGAAGTCTGTCTGATCTGACTCGTCCTCCTCTCCCCCTACAGCTGTTGGAGATGTATGGGGGTAGATTTCTATCATGGTGGAGCCTAGTGAGTGGATCCACATCACCCACCTGGACCAGGTTAACAGCCCCATCAGAACCACAGTGCTGGGGCAGAGGCTGCTACTTTTAAAACATTATTTGCACATTATCTTTACATTTAAACTTGCATTTTAATTTGTATTATTTAATTTGTTTTCATTATGATTGATTATTGTATTTGTTATTAAAATACATTTGATTAAGCAAGTAGAAGAATTAAGAATAATTGAAAATGGGGGACCCTGATGTAAACAAGACTAAAGTCTTTCTCTGGCCTGTATCCCCTTAACAATTGTGTGTATTGAGCTGTACTGTACTGTACCCATTCTGCAATCTGTTAATTAAAGTTTTCAATCAATCAATTGCAAACATTACTGCATTTCTATTTTAGTATGCAGTTCTGTTATCTTCTGTGTTTATACTCAAGAGTCATATGAATTTTTGCCACATTCAGGAAGTGCCCTGTCTTAGAGCTGCTTTGTAGATTACAGCTCAGATGCAGAAGTATGTTTTGACCCCCTTGCATAAGGGGGGGGGGGGTAAAAGTGACCTAAATAATTACAGACCAATCTCCAAGTTATCCTGTCTAGCAAAAATCCTGGAGTCATTGGTAAACAACCAACTTAAAACATTCATCATAAAGCACTCTATATTAAACCCACACCAATCTGGTTTTAGAGAAAAACACAGTACAATCTCGGCAGCTACTGTAGTTCTGTGCCGTTAGAGGCTCTGCTTGGCATCACACTGCACTATCTCGCGTACGTGCACGCGTACTGAATAAATTCCACAAATGTACCTCTAATACCAGTATTAGTCTGACCACACCCCTCATCAGCTTACCTTCATAAGCAGGTGTGTGGTCACCTGCTCTCCTCCTTCTCGCTTTCACCACAAGGAATAAGTGCCTCGGTAGATCCCCACACTTGACACCATGATGGAAGAAATTGGATTAGGAACAGCTTTGGGAAACAAGGATACGTTGACATCATATCTTTATTTTCTCTCTCACTATTTTTCGAGAAAATACGGCGATATTGTCTTCGTACTGGAGTGTCTAGAAGATGATGATCATTCTAAAAACCCTCCACCGGTTTTTCGTATTGGGAGCACGCCGCTGCATGCTTCTCAACTGCAGTTCCTTGCTGTGTTTGTTGGGGTGAAACCTGTCAGGCCACAGCTGAACTGTCGGACATGCCGCTGTTGTGAGAAGCGGTGCGTTCCAGGTTGGGTGAGTAGTGTTTGCTGGCAGGCTCCACTTGTCTGTTAGTGCTATGGGGGCTACTTGACAATGTTTATGGAAACCGGCCCCAGGCTAGGGTCCTTTGTTCAGCCACCTAGGCGACAGGAGACCTTGGTCTGAAGACCATTATAGTTTAACTAGTGGGCCGCGACCATTGACACTGGTGATCCCTGTGTGTTTTGGACGAGTGGATTCTCTCTGTCACCGTGTTAAGGCCCCATCTTTCATATCCAAATGAGAGTATTCCTTCACGAGGGGATATGTGCATGAATGTGCGGTAGCGGCAGATTCATGTTCAAAGTCAGCTACACAGGCCAGTTGGTATTGTGCTGATTCCGTCGGGTGTGGTAAACATCTTGTTTTCTCTTTTCTCTTAAAAAGTGAGGAGAGGTTCAGAACGGCGGCCTGTCTGGGTGAGTGTTATGTCATTGTTTACATGTTCATAGCTTGCGGTTAGCCAGTCAGCTGTTAACTGCTGCGTTAGCCTGCTGGATCGCTGCATGGCCTGCTTAGGTTGGGCCTACTATTAGCCAGTCAGCTGTTAGCTGCGGGGCTAGCATGTCGTGGTCGCTAGGTAACGTTAGCTTGCTGCTA
Organism: Notolepis coatsorum; assembly: GCF_963971535.1. Taxonomy (NCBI): domain Eukaryota; kingdom Metazoa; phylum Chordata; class Actinopteri; order Aulopiformes; family Paralepididae; genus Notolepis; species Notolepis coatsorum. Next base: position 67,997,986 of record NC_140180.1, on the reverse strand, counting down.
TAGGCCATGGCCTGGCGCGGGGTAGCTTAGCTTCTCGCGCGCCGCCGTGAGCTCGCTTCTGATCGCGTGCGTCGTTAGCTCGGCGTCTCGCGAGCAGAAGCAGTAGCACCCGAAAGGTTGGAGCGGCCGTTAGCTTGATGCTATTCTGTTGAACGTGCTTTGATTTTAACATGTTTTACACTCTTGACCACGACGTCATCCTTGACAGGGGATGTTTCGTCGACCCTGCCCTGAGCCAGGACGGCAAGGTTGCATCAACAGGGGACTGTAGTGCGGGTTGGGGCGGTGACGCTGCCCAGTTCGGACAACACAGGAGCGGCTGTGTTCCTACGGTGTCTGTGACTGCACTTCGCTGATCTGCGTTCCGGGTAGGAACGGGGTTGACCAGACCTCATAACACGTCTTCTGGTTTTACTTTGCTAAATGTATTGTGAATAACGGTGTTTTTCCCAAAACGTGTGTTGCTACAATGCATTTAGGATACGTTGCGGGTTATGTGTGAGCTGTTTTTGTCACTGGCAGTTAGCTTCTCCGTGCAAATCGGGATGTAATGATCTGGTTGTTGTGTGAGAAACATCATGGTGTTTATATGTACCGTGTACTCACAACTAAGGTAACTAACCTATGAAGCTATGCTTGGTGACAAGTGAGTAAAAGAATGTTCTTTCTCAGACTGTGATGACAATGAACAGTGTGTTCACATATTAACAGGTTTTCCTGTTTTAACTGGCCGTATTGAGGGTAAAATAGGAGGATTGTGTTTTTCCCCCCCGGTTCCCTGGGGACTTTTTCATCCTCCTATCAGACATGTTTGTGCACTATTTGTGTCTTTTGTGTGGTAGGGATGCGATGTAACTCTTAGCTTGATTGCTGAGGTTGTGCTAAATCTGCTGGAGAGACTTATTTTCCTAAAAAAAGAAAATGGTTTGGTTGCTGTCATGTGTGCTTAGCAAGGCCTGTGGCCGATACTAATCGAGAATGATGTATTCTCTCATTGTGAAAAAAACGGCGTTCCTCTGTTGAGTGTTTTTGCCATTTTTTGTAGGTGATGATGGGTTGTGTGTGTCATGTGACCTACAACTGGGTTGGACTGGCCACAGAAGCACATGTGTATGTTGGACCGGGGCTCTTAGAGCCCTCTCTATTCTGTGTTTTTCCTTAGTAAAAATCAGATAGCAGGTTAGCTCATGCGCTGTGTGGAGCTGTAAAACGCTTCATAGAGTTGACTATGACTGTGTCATATTCTCTTTTTGTCATTACATCGTATCATGGGTGTGGGGTCGTAAAGGGGTGAACTGGTAACCTTTCCTCTCCCCATTGTTTCTGTCGGTCAGGGGTACACCCCCTGTCCTTCAAGGTTCCCGTCACGTGGCGGTTCGGCACGTTACGGGGGGGGGGGGGGGGGAGTTCCTGGTCCCACGGCCTGGTATATTGGGCGTGTGCACCGCAGGAATTCCCCCGCCATAGAGTACGTCACCGTGCGCGTCTCTGTTGGTAGGACTTCCGTGTGCTGTTCAGGTCCATGTGATGGATCTGTTTTCAGGGGGGGTGGTCAGGGCTCCTCCTCACCAAGCGCCTATTCAGGCCTTCTGTGAGTTCGGACTCCTTCTTCCATGTGAGGAAGCCTCCATCAGAGTACAGAGCCTTCCTCCTCAGATTGTCAAAGTGAGTGGACCCTCTAGAAGGGTCCTTTTCTATTGTGTGTGTATTCGATTCAATTCGTTTATTGAGTGTGTATGGGTTCAGTGCCTCTTCCCCGGAGAGCCCTAAAACCAGTTTTTTACATGGCTCAAGGTGCAATATATTCTTTTCAATCTGTACAGCTCGCGTGGGAAGTCTCTCTGGGGATCCCCGTCTCCTTCCTATGGGAGGGTGGTGGGATGTAAAAATGTGAAAAAATTTTACCCCGGCTGTGTAGACTGGGATACATACTGTTGATGCTTCCTTCTTTTCTATTCCAGAAGTGTTGGAGTTAGGGAGTGTCACACCCCTCTTGTCGTTCCCCTGGGCGCCTTGGGGATTCAATGACAGGTCTAAATAGCCTGTTCATTGATGGGGGTGTGTCCCGACGCACGTATAGTGCTAGCTCGCTGTAAACAGGCGATTGACTGGCACGCCTTGGTTGCTTGTGGTTGAAACAGCGTTTTTATAAAGCAACTGAGATGGGGGTTTTTCCTCTTCCGACGACCACATCCCATGACCTGGGTGGGTTGTCGACGGATTCTCGTTCATGTCTGGGGGATGATGACGGAATGGATCTGAACATATGTGGAGGGGTCTCACGCCCTTGGGGTGGGCCACCAGGCGCGGTTCGCCCGAACGTCTGGGTGGCGCCTTCTTTTCATGTTAAGATCGACACGCATATCTGCCCTTCTCCTGGAGTAGGCATGTCGGCGTGGTTAGGGCACGGGACTGGTTCTGGTCACGCTGGTCCAGGTCAGTTGAACCCGTTGTCCGCCGGGGATGCAGATCTGCTGTTCTGGTACCCTGAGGGACTTGGGCTTTTTTCAGGGGGAAAAATGCCAGGTCGGTCTGGGTGTCACAGGGTTAAGCGCTATGGAGACCCTGGTTGGGTATGTTTTTACTCAGCACTGTCGTAATGGCTTACAGCCATGCCATTCTGTACACGCTCGATCTCGTCGGATCTTGGCCGCTACACAGGTTGGTCCTGGTTAGTACTTGGTTGGGAGACCGCCTGGGAATACCAAGTACGGTGTGCTTAGGGGCTGGTTCTCTATTATTTTTCGCTCCTCTCTCACGCATGGCGAAGAGGGGCCTGTGGGGGTGGTTTTTTGACCTCCTCTGGTGACCCTGTGCTTCCCGTACCGCCAGGCCCGGTCCGAAGTGATATTTGCGACCCGTAGGCCTGGGTTAACCCTTTTTTGAAAACTGAAACACTTGTACTGCGGTATAGCCGGTGTATACCCGCAGGTGTGTTTTGGAGTTTTTTCTTGAGGGGTTATAGGAACAACCACCGCATTGGGTAACACCGAGGTGGTTGATTCCCTGGTGTGTTGGAGCAGTGTCAACTCCCGGGTTCACCGGTTGAGGGTGCCCCTGCACGTTCATGACGTCTGCCAATCGTGTCAGCCTTCTCTGCCTCGACCCCTCTGGGTGGGGGTTTTTAAATGGAGGCTTGGTCATGCAACAACGCCAGCATACGCCCCTTCCGCCGGGGCAGCTGTGTTCAGCTGTCCCCTCTGGCGCCTGTCTCGTCCGCAGTCTCCAGGCTAGGGTTAACAGCCTGTTGCCTGGTTTTTCCCCGGTGCGCTGCCTGCTTCCGTTGGCTAACCTTTTTTGTGTGCTTACGGCCATGCTGACTGCCTGTTCTGCAGGGTCAGTGTGCCAGGCGGTGTACTATTGGGGGGACGGGGCCCGCTCGGCTTACGGCCATACCGACCTGAACACGCCCGATCTCGTCCGATCTCGGTAACTAAGCAGGTTCTGGCCTGGTTAGTACTTGGTTGGGATACCGCCTGGGATTACCAGGTGCAGTAACTGGGGGGCCTTTGTCCGAATACGCTGGCGATGTGGGGGGCGGGGCACTACGTGCCCACCTGGTGGGGTCTTGATGCTGGCATCATGGACTTCTCCGGGCCCCCATTCCAGGGAGTCCAGTCCTTTTGGTGGGTCTGGGTCTTCCTTCGCGCTCCGCTGCTACGGCCTTGCCACGGGGTTGGGTTTGCCCTTGACCCCGTGATTCTGGGGGCGGTAACGAGGTTGTTCCTCCGTTCGTTCCCGGGTGGCATGCGGGTTGTGCGTGTGTGTAGTCGTGGGGTCAAGCCACGGTCTGCTCACCCTGTGCGTTGAGTTGCTTGAGTGCCTCTTCGCACGGTCGGGTCCGTCGCCTTCCCGTGAAGCCCCTAATAGGGGGGATACCCTCCATTAGGGGGGGTCGGGGGGGCTCGGCCCTCCCTGTTCTGATGGTTTTGGGGGGCTGTCAGCGGGGTGTATTTGTCAGCCAGCGGCTCCGCTTGGCCTCCCATTGTGCAGTGTGATGCCAAGCAGAGCCTCTAACGGCACAGAACGCTAGGTTATGACTATAACCAAGTTCTGTTAGTTAGAGGTGACGCTTGGCATCAGACGGCCGCTGCAGCCCTTGACCTCACCTTGTGGTGAAAGCTTGGGAAGGAGGAGAGCAGGTGACCACACACCTGCTTATGAAGGTAAGCTGATGAGGGGTGTGGTCAGACTAATACTGGTATTAGAGGTACATTTGTGGAATTTATTCAGTACGCGTGCACGTACGCGAGATAGTGCAGTGTGATGCCAAGCGTCACCTCTAACTAACAGAACTTGGTTATAGTCATAACCTAGCGTTATAAATTACATTGTAGCAGCCCTTGACAAAGGAAAGCATTGTGCTGCCCTGTTTGTAGATTTGTCGAAGGCGTTTGATACTGTTGACCACCTTCTCCTATTACAAAGATTACAGAGTGTTGGCTTTGATACAGGTGCTTGCAGTTGGTTTCAAAACTTTTTATCAGAAAGATTTCAGTGTGTGAAAATGGGAAATGCCCAATCAGAGCTTCTACCCATCACAAAAGGTGTTCCACAGGGATCAATCCTGGGCCCTGTCTTTTTTACCATTTACATTAATAATATTGTCTCATCTCTGAGCAGCTGTCAAAGCCACCTTTTACACGGATGACACAGTTCTCTATTGTACTGCTGATTCTGTGCAACTGGCCACTAAATATTTACAACTCTCCTTTGACGCCCTGCAAGCTGCACTTATTAGTCTAAAATTGGTGCTTAATGCCAGTAAAACTAAATTCATGTTGTTTTCCAAAGCCAAAAATATTGTTTTTAGTGACTTGCATATATCTACTCTGAACGGTTCTGATATCGAGAGTTTCAGAATACAAGTACCTTGGTATTTGGATTGATGAAGGATTTACATTTAAATAGCATGTGGGCGTTCTCGCCAGTAAATTACGTAAAAAGATTGGCTTTTTATATAGAAATAGAACCAGCTTCACTGTGATTAGCAGAAAGAGAGTTGTTGAAGCAGTGTTCCTATCTGTTTTGGATTACGGAGATGTGATTTATAGACATGCAGCGGCTTTCAATCGTAAGCCCATAGACTCTGTTTACCATTCAGCCATTAGATTTATCACCGATAGTTATGGTACTCAGTATTGTATCCTATATAATAAGGTCGGGTGGGCCTCTCTGGCAGAGAGATATAAGTTGCATTGGAATCTTTTTATTTATAAAGCCATAATTAGAGATTGTCCAAATTATATATATATATATTTTTTTTTAAACTCAATTTTTATTTGCATTTATATTCACAAACATACAAATAATAACATCTTTGATTGTCAATCTTCCACCGTTTGGCTTTTCAGGTGGTTACACAGACAGTGTACATCGCCCTTATACAGGCCTAAGCCATAAAGAGAAAATTTAAAAAAAAATACAAAAATACCGTTCTTGCAGAAAGAAGAATATATACAGTTATTGACTAAGTCATTCTTTGAATAGTAATCGCACATTCGTTGGCCTGTATAAAATCCAAAGACGATATGTATATCTTCCTTGAACAGGGATATATAGAAAATGTTTTAACTCAGTTTACCTTGCATTTTGTTTTACATACATATATACCCCATCATCCTTGGCTATTAATCCCACATCAGTTGATTTCCCAGATATTTGGTACTAATACTTAGTGTATGTCGTCCTTAAACCATCATATCAAATTATAATACTTGCTCTAAAAAAAATTAAATTCTGACTCAGGTAAATATGCGCGTCATGGGTCCAGGGACACTCCTTGAACCTCCTTCCTCCTGTATCCTTCTATTTCCTTTAAACCTCCCTTTTCTTCTAGTACAATATTTTTATTGGGTTTTACAGTACACATTTCAGGTTTCATTGTAGTCAGTTATTCTTAATTCCTTTTCTCCACAAGATTATACCTATACCCACATACCCCCCTCCCCCCTCCCCTTTTCTCTCTCTTAGCATCTTTGGTTTTGTTTTTACTGCTCTCATACAGAAATAATATGTACATTCATTTGTACCTCCATTAGAATAGCTCGTACACAAATATAAATAATTGAAAAGAGGAAAAGAAAATGTACATAAAAATAAAAATAAATAAAAATAAATGACATCTTTACAACACCTTCACTGACGTGTCTCCGGTCTCTCCCGGGGTCCGGGTCACGGCTGACCGCGGGAGAGAGCGGGGGGACTCATCCTATAGCAGCCCTCCTATATCTTCCCTTCTCAGATATTCATTAAATGGTTTCCATATATCCTCGTAAATCTCTATATTGTTCCTGAGGATATACGTTATTCTCTCCATAGACATGCATTGTGCCATGTTTTTAATCCAAGCACCGATTGTGGGTGCGTCTATTTTCTTCCAATTGAAAGCTATTGTTCTTTTTGCCTGTAGTATAGCAAAATCAATTAATTTAAATTGTTTGGTTCTCAAGTTCAGATTTATTGGATATAAATGTAACAGTATCATTTTGGAGTCTAGTGGGATATTCACTGACAGGATATCTTTGATTTTATTCACCACCTCCCCCCAGAACTTCTTGATTTTGTCACATTCCCAAATACAATGTATAAAAGTTCCCCGATCCTTGGTACATTTAAAGCACCTATCTGGTGTGTTGCTGTTGTATTTATTCAGTTTGACAGGGGTTATATAAGTCCGCATCAGCCATTTGTATTGAAGTAGTTTTAAGCTAGTGTTGGCTGTTTGTGTCTGAGCCTCCTCGCATGCTCTGTTCCAGTCCTCGTTTGAGATCTCCTCTCCCAAGTCCAGCCTCCATGACTCCAATCTAGATAGTGACGTCTCGTCTGAACCAGATACAATCCAGCTATAGAACATTGATAACAGGCCTTTGCTGTTGCAGTTCTTGATGATAATTTTTTCTAAAGATGAAAGTGTAGGAATTGCCAGTGACTGGTTTTGCAGAGAGGAAATGAAACTTCTCAGTTGCAAGTATTTAAAAAAAATGCTTCCTTGGGATGTTGTATTTTATTGATAGTTCCTCAAAAGGTATCAAGACCCCATCTTTGTAAAGGTCAGATATTTGACTTATTCCTTCTTTTGCCCATAGTTTGAATCCAGCATCCAGTTTGCCTGGTTTAAATGAGACGTTTCCCCAGATTGGGCTGAATTGCGACATGGAGTTGTTTATTTTCATAAGTTTCTTTACCTCATACCATATATTAATCATGTTGAGCACTATGGGGTGTGTAGTATGTTTTCTTAAATATTTTGGCTCAGCTGAATACATGTATAAATGTAGTGGTAGTTGCATTGGGTATGCTTCCACTCCCATCCATGATGGTGGTTCTTCCTTAGAGAAATAAAACATTACAGTTCTCAATTGTGCAGCCAGGTAGTACCAATGAAGGTTAGGACAGGTCAACCCCCCTGCATCGAATGGAAGATACAACAGAGATAGGCGGACTCTAGGACATTTCTTGCGCCATATAAATTTCCGAACATTCTTACCGGTGGTGCCAGAGGGATATTTTGAAATAAGTATAGGAACTTTGGTAGTATGGACATCTTTAGTATGTGTATCCTCCCTATCACAGAGATGGGCAAGAACATCCATCTCTCTATGGATTTGAATACAGAGTCTATCATAGGTTCATAGTTTATTGATGCTATATTTTCTATTTGGGGTATTATTTTGATGCCCAGATAAGTGAAGCTGTTCGAGAGCTTGAAAGGAAATTCTTGTTGGTCAGCGGTTTTTCTCTCGTTGTCATTAAGCAGCATAAGTGATGATTTTGAGGCGTTTAGTTTATATCCAGAGATACTACCGAACTGATCAATTATATCGAGCAGTGCAGGTATCGATGTATCTAGGTTTTTTAGGAACAAAATGACATCGTCCGCAAAAAGGGCTATTCTGTGATCGTTATTACCGATTTCAATCCCATGTAGCTGTCTGTTAGCCCTGATTGCTATTGCTAACGGTTCGATAGCTAAAATGAACAGGAGCGGTGATAAAGGCGAGCCTTGAGGGCAACCCCTGGTGATATTAAAGGGTTTAGATGTCACTTCGTTTGTTAGTACCTCAGCTACAGAGTTTAGGTGTAGTAATTTGATCCAGTTACAAAAGTAATTTCCAAATCCAAATCGATCAATAACATCAAAAAGATAAGCCCATTCCACCCTATCGAAGGCCTTCTCCGCATCGAGCGAGAGAAGACCTGTGTCCCTCTCTCCTTTTTGGTTGTATAGGATGTTGAAGACCCGTCTAACATTGTGAAATCCCTGTCTCCCTTTTATGAATCCATTTTGATCATCTCCCACTATCTCTGGAAGTACGTTCTCTATTCTTTTAGCCAAGATTTTACTAAGGATTTTGGTGTCGTTGTTTATCAAACTTATAGGACGGAGGTTCTCGCATTTAGTATTGGTTTTGCCTGGTTTTGGGAGCAGGATAATCAGGGCCTCTTTCATTGATGCGGGTAAGTAACCATTTTCAAAGGATTCTAGGTACATCTCAAAAAGGGGGGTCACTAATTTATCTTTAAAGTGTTTATATAGGTCAATTGAGAGGCCGTCTGGTCCCGCTGTTTTTCCAGGTTTTAATGCTCCTATGGCCTCTGATATCTCTGTTATGTTTAATTGTTCATCCAGGTTTTTTTTTCTTTCTTCAGAGATTTTGGGGATGTTAAGGTTATCAAGAAATGTAGTTTGTGTAACTTCACTACTGTTATATTCTGAGCTATATAGTTTTTCATAAAAGGTTCTAAATGTTGTGTTAATCTCTAATGGATCGATTATATTATTTCCATTGCCGTCCTCTATGTTAGTGATTGTCCTCTCAGTCTGTTGTTTTTTGATGCGCCATGCAAGGAGTCTACCAGGTTTTTCTCCTTGGTCGTAATAATTCTGTTTTAGCCTCATCACATTTGCAGCAGCTTTATCATATGTTATCTCATTGTATTTAGTTCTGAGTATTAATAATTGTTTTGAAATGAGATGTTCGTTCTGTCCTTTCTGAAACCTTTCATTCTCAAACATTTTTATTTTGGATTCCAGATCTCTAATTTCTTTCGTTCTTTCTCTTGTCGTTCTACTTGTGTAGCTTATAATTTGACCTCTAATATATGCCTTGAAGGCTTCCCATCTAATTGTGGCTGACGTTTGATTCGTGTTAATTTCAAAGTATATATCAATTTGTTCTCCCAAGAAAAGTAAAGATTTTGGATCTTTCATCCATTTTGTTTGAAATCTCCATTTATGAGGTTTGTGTATCAGTTTTGGTTCCACATATACCATAGATACAGCTGCATGGTCTGATATGACTATGCTGTTGTGTTTACATACTCTAATGTTAGGTAGTAGTTCTGTTGATATCAGAAAGTAGTCTATTCTGGAGTAACTTTTGTATGTACTCGAATAACAGGAAAATTCTTTCTTTGATGGATTTAGGTGCCTCCATATATCCAGTAGGTTCAGCTCTTTTATAAAATAGTGTAATGTTTTCCTGCATCTTGTGTGGGTGTTATCCACTCCGAATGATCTATCTTCCTTTGGGTCGAGGGTGCAGTTAAAGTCCCCAGCGATAATATATTTGCCTGGTAGTGTCGAGATTTTTAGAAATAGGTCCAAATTATATTAGTTCTTTATTGGAATGGACCACTGGACCCTGTCGTACACAATCCAGTGATTGGCTTACACTTGCCTAGAGTTTGTACTGAACTTGGTAGATCTGCTTTTGGCTTTTCTGCCCCTACATCATGGAATACCCTGGAGCAGACCTGGGCATTGTACGGCCCGCGGGATGATTCTGACCGGCCCGCGAAAGATTACATGATAAAAAAATAAAAAATAAATTTTATTTTTTTACTTTCTTCTTTTCATGTCAACGTTCACACGCACAATATACGCTTACCTAGGATTTGACTTGATTCAACAACAAAGCAGTCGGGGCAAGCCGAAAACGGTCGAAAGTGTGGTTATTTGAAGTTTGGATTTTTTTTTCACAACTGAGGTAGGTAGATTACATTTTTAGAGACTAAAGTACAGAAAAAAGGTACCGTTGGGTACCGGTATCGATTCACAGGTACCGGTACCGTATCGGTTCAAATGTGAACGGTACCCATCCCTACTGAACACACAACTGCAGGGCAAGGGCATTTTTGCTCATGAAATGCATAGCCATGTGAAAGCCTTCATGACAAAGTTGCAATTAATTTCAAGGCAACTAGGCAGCAACAATCTCAAACACATGAAAACCCTCTCCCCACCGTATGTATATCTCTCTCCCACCCACCCACCCACCCCCTCCTAATGTACAGTCTCCTCCCCATCATATGTATATACTCTCTGTCAGGATCTATGGGTAACAGTACTGTATATTTGCATATCATATATGTCACAAATGTAACAGTACTATATACCTGTATGTCATGTATGTCCCTATGCCATAAATGTTATGATGTCATGTATGTTGTGTGATGTCATAAATGTCACTATGAATTGAAAATGGGGGACCCTGATGTAAACACGACAAACATCTTTCTCTGGTCTGCATCCCCTTAACAATTGTATGTATTTTCAAGATTTCAAAAAGGTTGAGGATGAAATGCAGCTGGTTTCCTCTCCCTTTACCTGCAGTGTTGATAGTTGTTCAGCTTGAACTCATTGACCTGCAGTCTGATTCACTACTAAAAGAGCACTTTAAGTCAGCATCACTGCTAGAGTTCTACTCTGCTCTCAAGGAGGAGAACTTTCCAAACATGAGGAGACATGCTCAGAAGATGTTGGTTCTCTTTGGATCCACCTACATATGTGAACAGACATTCTCAGTCATGACGTTTACCAAGTCCAGGTACAGATCCTCTCTCACTGATGGAACATCTGGCAGCTGTGCTTCGCATATCCACCTCAGACATGCAACCTGACTTTGATGGACTTGTTAAAGCTCAACAGAGACTGGATTTCTCACACTGAATGAAAAAAAAAGAACTGAAGAACATGAAAATGTGGAAATATAACAAGTGAAATGGGACACTTTTTTTTGCACAGTTCTGAAAACATTAAATGTTTAATATATGCATGTAAAGTAAAAAAGGCTACAAAACTGGGACACTTTTCTTTACACAGTTCAGTGACATGTCTTGTTTATTTTGGCTATAAGATGATGTGATGTCTTTAGAAAGCTAAGAAAATCCTTGTTTCAATAGTATATGAAACTCAAAATGCCCGTTGTTATTAATGTTTCACATTTTGTTTATCATTTTGGAAATAAATTCTATTTGAATAAATGATATTTTTGAAAGCTAACCTCACCTTTTAATTGCCAAATAATAACATACACTCTTACCAGGGGTCAAAACAATGCCATGTACTGCTTTTTATATAGAAATAAAATGTATATTATGCATAATTGAGTTTGGAATTTTGGCCCGGCCCTCCAACATATTTTCAGTTGCTCATTCGGCCCCCTGGGGAAAATAATTGCCCACCCCTGCCCTGGAGGAAACTAGACACTCTAGTGTCTATGGGTCGGTTTAGAACCTTAATGACCAATCAGGTCACCACAATATGTAATTGTTTTTTAAAATGTGCTCTTAATTATTCTGATTGTCTGATGTCTTTATATTTATGAACACACTGTGACACTTGTGAATGTAACATCTCGACGGCACTGTAAATTAGTTTAACAACTCAGTGTAGGCCTATTTATCGTGTATAAATAAAGATTGAATGAATGTTTCATTTTTGAGAATGGAAGAAAATGCTATACTATGTACTTATTTTGATTTACAATTTAATTGAATGTAAAGACATTTATTTTGACATTCTGAACGTTCTAAATAAAATGTATTGTATTAATTGATGAAAAAGTATCCATGTGCAGTAATATAGATTATAAAATTGAGGATGTAATATATTATTGAGCTGCATCTAGATGCATCGTAGAATCGAATCGTGAGGCCAGTGAAGATTCACAGCTCTAATCCCCGCTCAACTCCAACCCACACATCAGACCAAAATAGATGCAATACCAAGCAGGTCTCTTTTGATCATCTCAACACATGTAATAACATGTATAAATACCATTCACGTTCCGTTACAAAGACATGCTGCCGTGCTCATTTCGTAAAACTTCAAATGTGTTAAACTTGTATCTGTAAAATCACATGACACACGTATGTTTGCTCACATGCCACACATATGCTCAATCATTGTGGGAACAGCAAAGAGGATTTGGGCTGATTGGTGTGTGATTGGTTGAACTTCAAGCAGCATCATATCCAGTACAACCTGTATTTGTGTCCTTTCCTTTAGTGATAATATTTTTGACTATTGAAATTTTATTTAATATGAAAACACAAGAAAATGCTATTATTGGTACAATCTGTACAATACTTCCTTGTATCAAGTGTATCAAGACAAAATAGTAATTTTTCACCTCAGGTATTCTGACCTGTTCCTGAGAACCTCTCTGACACTAGTTTGCCACGGAGCCAAGTATCGAGTATCAAATCATATTATTATTCTTGGATATAAGTTTAACTCTTTATGTTCTCTCGTATTTCAGCTGACTGGCCCGTGAAATCCTCGGAAAGCCAGTCAAGATCCTGGAGCTCCCTCTTCCCTACACAGTTCTGTGGTCCGAGGCCCAGAATAACTCTGACCAGCTTGTTTCGGGGGGAGCTGTAAGCTAGGGCTGGGCGATAAAACGATAACGATAAATATCGCGATAAATTATTTCCTCGAAATAAACATGAAACGTGGTCGCAAAGTTTCGATATATCGATTTTCCAAGTTTGGCTCCGTTCAGCCTCGGCTCAGCACACTCACTAACAACCAACGTTACGTGATGACGTCCTTACGCACCACAGCTCAGGACTCAAGGCTGCTAGGATACTTAGCTTGCACGGCGCTATTTAATATATTTACGTGCAGAGTATGTGTGTGGCGTGAATTCTGATGCCACGGTTATAGTAGTGTGTGGTATACGGTGGACGCCGTTGCAATGTATTGTGGCGGAACAGAGTATTTTAGGGATATTTACTAGTACATTGTCATGGAATACATCGCTTGGAAACGAAGCTGGCTAGGATACTTAGCTTGCACGGCGCTGTTTTTATATATTTACGTGCCGAGTATGCGTGTGGCGTGAATTCTGATGCCACGGTTATAGTAGTGTGTGGTATACGGTGGACGCCGTTGCAATGTATTGTGGCGGAACAGAGTATTTTAGGGATATTTACTAGTACATTGTCATGGAATACATCGCTTGGAAACGAAGCTGGCTAGGATACTTAGCTTGCACGGCGCTGTTTTTATATATTTACGTGCCGAGTATGTGTGTGGCGTGAATTCTGATGCCACTGTTATAGTAGTGTGTGGTATACGGTGGACGCCGTTGCAATGTATTGTGGCAGAACAGAGTATTTTAGGGATATTTACTAGTACATTGTCATGGGATACACAGTACTGCTCGCTCTGGCTAACTGCTAACGTGCGGGGACTGATGACGACATCAACTCGAGACATTCACAGCAGAAAAACAAGTCTATTAATAGCCCGTCCATCGGCGCCGGGCATAAAAAGTTAATTAAACTTGACAGACATTATATCGACGATAATTATCGATATCGAGTTATATGAAAATAATTTTATAATTTTATCGCGATAACGTTTTTGGTCATATCGCCCAGCCCTACTGTAAGCTAATCTTCCACATCTTGGATAAATCTCCTGGCAGATAAGAAGAATAAAGCTTGGATGCCAGGAGACATTCCCTGTCCAGAAACCTGACTGTTCTGGCAAAAGATACCGGATTGCTACATTGCCTTAATTTCACCGAAGACTCATATACTTTGCCCTCTAGCTCTAGCACACCAGCCCAGACAAATGATTTTAGTTGAGACAACTGGATCCTCTGCCATGACCTTGAATTCTGGGGGTTTTACATAACCTCGGTATCTGGAGCCAATAAGAGCTCAGTTCTCTCTAAATGCAAGAAGAAGGGTTTGTTGTCACAGAGCCATACACTGACTTGGCTAGCTCCTCTCACAGCTGCTCTGTACGCCTGTTTCATGTGCTCATCTGATCCATCAATGCAATACAGAAACTCATTTATAATTAAATGACAATAGAAAATGCAACTAATCAAAAATGCAACAAATTTAATAGCAGTGGGCAGCCCTTGTTAGCGGCGTCTTTGATGTTACAATAAAGATACTGCAGATACCAGCCTGTAGTCATTAGAATCGTTACCATTCCATTCTTCATACAAAGGACATATCATGTGGTACAGTACCTGCTCAAATGTGAGAACGATCTCTGCTGTGTTTCTTAGGCTACGTTCACACTGAAGGCAAAAGTGGCCCTTTTTGCTCATATGTGACTCATATCTGGGTGGGTTTCTTATCAGTGTGAACAGCACAGATCACATGGAATCTGATCTTTTTTATTCTGATTTGGGCCAGTTTCATGTGTTGTCTTAAATCAGATTCAGGTCAGATTTTCTTTTTTTTTGCTGGCCTCCACTGCATTCAACTTATAAATTAAACCATAAACTGTGACTTCAGTGTCCCATATTTACGTCCATCTTTCTTATTGTTCATTTGCGTATGCGGGTCAGTTCATGCATGAGTGTGACCAGTTCACACTGGAATCTGATATTGGCCACATTTAAAAAATAATAATGTGAACAGCCAAACAAAACGTGTGAACGTAGCTGAATAACATGTTCAGTGGGTCACCAGCATCATATTCATAACCCCAGCCCCCCCCAGTCAGTGTTGTACCTCTGAAAAACTATCTACCCCTGAGCTTGGCAAAAAAAAATTCACTGGAATTGATGGCCACAGGTGTAAAACTAGAAGGGCACTCAGAGAGACGCCTACACCCGTGCAAGATGGCAAAGCCCTACTCATCTAGTTAAAGGTGCTAGATACACTTTTTATGTGGAGTAATCTTCTTTTCTTTTTTCTTTTTTCACAGAGCTTTTAGAAAGGTGCAGAATAAAAGTATTGCCCCCCCCCCCCAAGAATGAGTAATTTATCATTGAAATGATCTTTGCAGGTCCAAAATAAATTATTGTTTACATGTTGCAAGTATGTAACGGAACGTAGACCAATCTCGGTCACTCTCTTTGTCTGGGAACGCCCAAAACCAAATTCGGTCACGCTCCATTTTGCGCGACATCCAGGCTTTTTTTTACTGTCAGCGTTTGGGAATTTCATGTCGACAGGTAGGTGAAGTGAAATTATACTTATTTTAGAATATATATATCAAATTTCATGAGCATTCATCTATATTTAGTCATCTAAAGACTATAAGATATGAACGTATGTACCAGTAAAAAGTGGGAATCTGAATGTGTTTTGGGCGACGGTGTTTACAAGTGCGGGTAGCGTCTATTCGAAAGGCAACCGGTTTATGCGTTTTGCAAATCTGATTGGCCACTGACGTTTCTGGTCATGTGACATGTGCGCCCAATCGCGTGACGCGCCCATTTCCGCCTCGACCAGCAGCAAACTACCTAACGCCTAGTTTATCACTGGTTAAGCTTAGGCGACTCTTTCGAAGTTGGTTAAGGTTAGAGTTTGGAATCTATCGCCATGCTCTAAGACAAACTCTAACCTTAACCAACTTCGAAAGAGTGCCTAAGCTTAACCAGTGAAAGAACTTGCCGTCACATGATTGGTGCGACCAGAAACAGCAGTGGCCAATCAGAGCGCAAAACGCGCACGCGGAAGCATAAACCGGTTGGTTGCCTTTCGAATAGACGCGTGCGGGTAGCCTCTCTAATCAACTTAACGTTATATACTAACTTTCTGTTGTCAGTAGATGGCAGCATTGATTTAAAGGTGAACATTTTATGACTACAAAATTACTACAAATCCCAAGACCTTTATCACCTAGTTCACAGGTCAGCACCGGAGTAAAGGTGAGGAAAACGTGACCTCAACACAGGAGCGTTAAACTATTAATGCGACCTGAATAGTGACCGAGAATGGTCAACTAATTAGCATAACAAAAGTGCAGCGTTAACGTTATGTTTGTTGTCTAAAGGGGAACATATGGTACAATTTAAGATTTTAATGATAATCCGCGTATAAAGGACCAATAAAACATCGTTAATTTGTAAGAAACCTCAATAAAAACGGTGCAGGGTAAGTTATATTCGCTATTGTTATGAAAATGTGATAGAATCCTAGAAAAATGTGGACGAATTTGGTTACTGTGACGTTATCCCCTCCCTACTTCCCATTTCCCCACATGGAATACACCTGATTGGATAACATGCTGGTGCTCTAGTGCATCTTTAACATCAGCTATTCTCGAAGACACTCTGATGTCACGAGACCGCCGCCATCTTGGTATAGGGGGACCATACGGATTTCTACCATCAAATGCATGCGTTGATGTCCGTTTTTATTACATGTTTTATCACATTCTTGTTCATTTCATAACATTTTCATACGAATTGTTTTGAAAATATTGAGGCCAACATGGCATTTCACTATTTCGAAAGCCTTTCTGGTGATTCTAAGGCGAGATATGAGTCTAAGATCTCCCCCTGATTGACTTGACATAATGTCCATAGAAAACACCTGCAGACATGGCCATCTCTCGAATACCCAAATTGAAGCTGCTGTGTTACGTTTTGTACTAATAGCAAACACAGAAATCCAAATCGCAAGTTTTATATAATACCAGCTGATGCATCACGGAGGAAAAAGTGGCTGGTGGCTAACGTTCGGCTAACTCGCTCTGTGTTGTGGTCATGGTAGCTACATGCTAAGCTAACGTTTATTACATAATATCGAACCGATAGGAGCTTATCTTATTTAATCTTACGTGGTGGTACCACGTGTGCCACTACCCGATCAAACATCCACGTAAGATTAGATAAGATAAGCTCCTATCGGTTCGATATTATGTAATTAACGTTAGCTTAGCATGTAGCTACCACGACCACAACACAGAGCGAGTTAGCCGAACGTTAGCCACCAGCCACTTTTTCCTCCGTAATGGTATAAAACTTGCGATTTGGATTTCTGTTTTTGTCATTAGTACAACGCGTAACACAGCAGCTCTTTGGCATTGTGAAGGACTGAAGAAAATTCCGCTTGATAATTTGACGCTTTAACGATCCGTTTCTGCACTAAATGAACCGTACACAATGTACCAGGCGGGGCAGTTTCCCCCCACGCTGCAGTTGCCTAGCAACAACAGACAGGAAGTTGACTTCGAGAATACAAATTTCTTATTAGGATAGGGCTATATTTCGTTCATGTCATTAGTTCCTGTCATCCCAACACATAGTATCAGTATCACTTAATATCAGTATCACTTATCAGTATCACATAGTATCAGTATCACTTAGTATCAGTATCACTCAATATCAGTATAACACATTCTGCACCATGCAGTATGCCCATCTTATACCACTCTCTGCCAGCGCTGTAAGCCTATGGAGTCGCTCACCTTCTTTGCAGGGCTATAATTTTTTTTTTCCTTTTTGAAATGATCTTTTTATTGATTTTCACCATGGTCCATACAAACAATATCTTGACTTCGCCTTCATTTATCTCCGCCTTCTGCAGTACAAATTGCATCAATTGTTAATAATTCTTACTTAACTTAAAAGTTGTGGTGCAGAAGTACCAGTACATACTGTACACGAGGACCCATACAGTCAATAACATCCTATACTTGTTTTTTTTCTAGACAAACAAAAACAATAACAAAAAATTATAGATAACAAAATAATATGTTATGGTACATCTCCAATACAACTGCATCTACCATAAAGCAAACTAATAACAAAATAATATTTTGGGGTGCATCTTCCTGATACTCTACTCCCTTTAAGGTTCACTTAACAATTATCCCGAATGGTCATTTCTGTATACCTTAAACAAATGAAGATCGTAACGGTGTAATGTACATTATCCATCTTTCCCATTTCTTCCGAAACGTATCCTGTTGCAACCTAAAAGAAAAAGTAATTCTTTCCATCTTAAAAATATCATAAATAATATCAATCCAATCATCCACTGTAGGAATTTCTGTTCTTAACCACTTTCTAGTAATGGCTTTCCTGCTAGCCGCGCTTAATATCTGAAATATATATCTATCCCCATTTTCTGATGGCCTGGCGCCCAAATATAGACTCTCCAACTTAAATGGGATGTCCCCCTGGAATACTTTTTCAAAAATTGTATGGACCTCCCTCCAGAAAGGCATCAGCAAGGGACAATACCAGAATATGTGGTAATGATTTGCCTCTGAAAGGCCACACTGTCTCCAGCAGTTGGAAGATTTGGTATAATGACTCCCTTGAGCTGTGGTGTTCCACAAGGAAGCATACTAGGACCGCTACTGTTCCTAATTTATGCAAATGACATGTCGTCAGCTTGTGACTGCAACTTGTTCCTGTTTGCGGACGACTCAGCCCTGCTGGTCTCTGACAAGAACAAGTTACAGGTTGAAAAAACCCTCAGCTCGGAACTAGGCAGAATCTGCATATGGCTCGCTGATAACAAACTATCATTACACATGGGAAAAACAGAGTCCATTCTCTTCGGTTCAAATAACAAACTCAGCAAGACCGACGGCTTCTCAGTTACAGTGGGTGACAATATTGTCACAAGGAAAGATGAAATTACCTACCTGGGTTCCATCCTAGAGGCTAATCTCTCCTGTGACAAAATGGCATCCAATGTAATAAAAAAAGTCAACCAACGAACTCGATTCTTGTACCGGATCTCCTCTCTGGTAAACAAGAATACCCTGAAGACTCTGGCAGGAGCACTCATTCAGGGGTACTACGACTATGCTTGCACCTCATGGTACCAAAGCACCTCAAAGGCGCTAAAAACAAAATTACAAACATCTCAAAACAAACAGGTCAGACTACTGCTTGACCTTACTCCTAGAACCCACCTCACCCCTGCCCACTTTGACAACCTAGGATGGCTTAGAGTAGACGACAGAGTACAGCAACTTGCAATGGGCCTGGTCTACAAGATACACTACACGACCAAGGTACCCATGTACATGTCAAAATACTTCCCAAAGGTCAGTGAATACCACGATCACAACACCAGAGGGAGCTCCACAAATCATGTTAAACCCAGATTCAGCTCAAATAAGGGACTAAACACGTTTCGCAATTATGCCACATCAATGTGGAACGCCCTACCCAAAGCTGTAAAGGAATGTGGATCACTACCCACTTTCAAAACCTCTCTCAAGGGACACCTACGGGAGACTGCAATTCAAAACTGGCCCCTGTAAATATCCTAACCCAACCCCCTCCAATGTACAGTCATTTACCTAGTATGGTTTTGTCAATAGTCCAATGTACAATTTTGTTTGTTTGTACAGTGTCTCCTCCCCCCCCCCCTCAATGTACAGTTTTGCTTGTTTATACAGTGTGTCTCCCCCCCCCCCCCCCCCAACCACCTCCAATGTAAATTACCCAGTATGGTTGTCAATATCCCAATGTACCCAACCCCCCCCACCCAACCTCCTCCAATGTACAGTTTCTACGTCAAATGTATATACTCCCTTTTCTTGACTCCTTCTGTATCACAAACAGTACTGTATTTGCAAATCTGGTATGTCATAAATGTATAGATGTAGCAGTACTGACTATCTGTATGTCATGTATGTCATATATGTCCTGATGAATTGAAAATGGGGGACCCTGATGTAAACAAGACGAAAGTCTTTCTCTGGTCTGCATCCCCTTAACAATTGTGTGTATTGAGCTGTACTGTATTGTACCCATTCTGCAATCTGTTAATAAAGTTTTCAATCAATCAATCAATCAAGCACTGAAGAACCTAATCAGGGATTTCCAACAAAATTCTCTCCATACTGGTGAACTTGATGTTTTCCATTGTATTTCACATAAATCCTCCCATTCCTCTTCTGTTATATTTAGGTTTCCCTCCCTTTCCCATTTCTGTTTTACTTACAATGAATTACCTTTCGTCTGTTGTAATCCCTTATAGAGTCTTGAGATGGTTTTTTGGTTTGAGTTCGAGACATAAGCCTCTCTGAAGACTTTTAATAAAATATTTCCAAAAAGTGTTTGTTTACTTTGCTTCAGTAGTTGCTCGATATAGTGCCGAACTTGAAGATATCTGTAAAAATCTTCATTTTTCAAACCATGCTGCAACTTCAGATCTTGAAAGCTCTTCATTGACCCCTGATGTAAAAAGGTACAATATGCTGTCCTAGAGTCTCCCACCCTTTAAACCGTACGTCCATTCTTTTGGGTACGAACTCTGGGTCATACGCACACCATCTCAAAACTTTTATGGCTTCTTTTAAATTGTTTGGGGCTGTTACCTTACTCCACAACTTAAGTGGTAAACTAATCCATGGATTTCCCAACTCCCTTAAATCATTCAGCAAAGCCTTATCCCCAATTGCCGCTTGAATTGCATACTCTTCTGTTACCGCCATCTCGATCTCCTTCCACCTGGCAAAATATTCTGGATTACACCAACACGTCATTGGTCTTAATTGAGCTGCAATATAATAGTCCTTCAAACATGGAAGTGCAACCCCTCCCCTGCTCTTTGCTAGTTGTAGACTCTTGTATCTAATTCTAGGTCTCCGCCCTTGCCAGATGTACCTTGAAATCTTTGGTCAGGTAGGGCTATAACCTTTAAAATATTATAGCTATATCGACATTACTATGGCCCATTCAACATCGGGTATCTATCGTTCCGGATGTGGGAACGTTATATTCTTCCATTCATACATTGTCGTGTTAGTACCTTCGTGAATATAAGTATGTTTTTGGCGTTATAGGCCCCGACACGTATTACACATAATCGATTGGCGTTTCGTTCCTATACACGCTATATTAAAAAATTCAAATGCATATGATCGCTATACATTATGCTCCATCATGCGTGAAGGAAAGGGGGGGGGGTTGTTTATGATTCCTTGATTGTCACAAACGGCTTTCTTTAGTACGACGCCATACGTTGATTGGATAGATTGCAATGAAATAAAGGGACAATCGAGCTGGAAATAACGTTAGATTCCTCTTACCTGTGCCCGATGAGACTGGAGGGAAAATATTCCAATTATTTGATGTTGATCTGCTAGATCCATTTTCCGTTTGTATGACGCAATAAACGCCGAAAGCATATTGATTCTTGCGTCTCGAAAGCGATCCCATACACTCGAGTGTGTATCTTTTTTTTTTTATCCACTTTTTCTCCACATTTTAAAATTTTCTCCCATCCCAATTTCGTATTTCCAATTCTTCCCTCCCCTGTCTTGAACGTTGCTAGACTATGCCTCCCACTGGTCGGCTGTAGTGAGGATAGAAGCCTTGCATCACGTGTCCCCTCCGGTACACGAGGAGGCAGCCTGTCGCATCTTTTCACCGCAGCAGCTCGAACTCTCAGTGGCGAGGAGTAACACGTGGGAGGCTCGCGCTGCCCCCGAAACTTCCTGTTTCTGCCGCACCGGTGTCACCCAACCGACCTGTAGGAGTCGCTGTCCACAATGTCCAATCGCCACCCACCGGCTTTCCCACCCTCTAACACTGCCAATTGTGTTAGTATGACGGCCGGCCAAGCCGGTAGCAACGCCGAGAGCTGGGCTCGATACCAGCATATCCTGCGTTAGTGGCGAGCGCCTTGCCCACTGCACCACTCAGCCACCTTTCGAGTGTGTATCTTGATCCACGTTACAAGATATCTCTGCCGGAGCTTTTTCCCCTTCCGGTTTAGAGTGGAGTGCAACTCGCCCAAAATCCACCAG
Source organism: Notolepis coatsorum (assembly GCF_963971535.1). Lineage (NCBI taxonomy): Eukaryota > Metazoa > Chordata > Actinopteri > Aulopiformes > Paralepididae > Notolepis > Notolepis coatsorum. The sequence continues at coordinate 67,976,217 of NC_140180.1, read as the reverse complement.
GCGGCGGTATTGAGGCGTTGCAATATCAGACAGGGTCCAGCTGGATCCCGGAGCCTTCCTGGATGAATTATGAATGCCAATAGCAAATAAAGTTAATAACGATCATAAAAACGAGTTAACTCGTTGTTGGCGCTATTCGATTGGCGGGCAATAACGAGATAACTCGTCTTTGGCGCAAGATGTGTTCATATCAGTATCACTTATCACTTAGTATCAGTATAACTTTGTATCAGTATCACTTATCACTTAGTATCAGTATAACTTTGTATCAGTATCACATAATATCAGTATCACTTATCACTTAGTATCAGTATCACACAGTATCAGTATAACTTAGTATCAGTATCACTTAATATCAGTATCACTTATCACTTAGTATCAGTATCACATAGTATCAGTATCAGTATCACTTATTATCAGCATCACTTTGAACAGAATTCAAACTGGGAATCTTAAGCGATTATCTGTTAGCAAGGTTCTTAACATGAAATGTTAACTTCCGGTAAATAGAATAGAATAGGATAGTGTCGGACGTCCTGTGATGAAGACCAAGAGGATGCGACCCTCTCTGCGTGCCCTCCTGTCTCCCTGTCTACGGCGGTCTCGTAGTGGTGACCGGAGTGCTGGACATCTCTGCACCGCCCCCTATCTCCCTGTCTCCAGCTGTCTCGGAGCGATGACCGGAGTGCTGAACGTCCCGTGATTAAGACGGGGAGGACGCGACCCTCTTTGCGCCGCCCCTGTGCCTCAAATAGATTCGCTATCAGCTCTATTTTTTATCTTTCAAAATGTTCAGTTGCTATCGCTATCAGCTCTATCTTTAATTTTTCAAAATGTTCAGTTGCTATTGCATGCACTCATCTGTGTTTCACTACACACATGAGTGCATGCTTACCACTGTCAGTCTGCAACACTATATACTATCACCGACATCTAAGAAGGGAGATCCCCCCTTGAATGGCCCTTCTAAGGTTTCTCTCCTCCACACTGCCTGTGGTGCTTTTTTCCCTATTGTTAGGTTTTAGTGAGTTTTTCCTTACCTTCGCGTGGGGTATGTCTGGGAGTGTTTGCATTCATTCATTTATTTGCATTTATCTTAAATTTGTTGGACCTTATGGTGTTCTTGTTTTGTTCTTGACTTATTGTTATGTTTCTTCTTGACTTGTTTAAAGAAGACGTGTCCGGCCCATGGGGACATTAACGTGTGTTGTCGGGCCTTACAAATTAATTTGATTTGATTTGATAGACTGATCTACCTCTTAGTCTTTAGAATATGAAACGATGGCAAAAATTATCAAACCCATTTACTGTTCACATTTGGCCAAAGAGTAATGCCCCTTCAGGCCCAAGTTTAAGAAGCGCTTTGTATTCATGTCTGTGTCTACACAGACAGCAGAGCAGCTGTGGAGAGATAATTTAGCTTTGCCTAGCTGCTGCTGTGGGTGAGACTTATCAGTCCTGTCAGTGTGTCACACAAGCAGACAGAATAATATGTTTTTTTAACCTTCTGTAGTGTGGTAGTGAAATGGTTAACCTTATGTATTGTAGCAGTGGAAGGGTTAACCATTTGGTAGTGTGGTAGTGAAAGGGTTAAAGTGTTTTTCTTAAAGGAATTCAACCTAAATTACCTGTTAAAAGAACAGAGGAGACATTCCTACTAGCATATGCAGTAGAGTTGTACGATGTGGCCAAATAACTTTCAATAGCCTTTCCATTATTCTTGGCGTTATTCCTTTCCGCTCTGCTATTGTAGAGATGATTCATAAAAAAATGGGAAATGAAACCGTGAAGACCTGTGTTTTCACAAGCTGACAGTTTGGTTCAGTCAACTGAACTGCTTAAGGAGGGTTTTCTTTTAATCCCTTTTTGGTCTGGAGGGACATTTCCATACCAACAGGAACTGTTGGAGGAAGTGCCCCCTTTTTGTTGCGTTTGCACCGCGTCATTTTTTTCCGTAGCCTTTGTTTGCGAAGACCCTCTCTGATTGGTTTAGCACCGAAGGGTCTCTTCCGCCTTGTACATAATATTCTCTGCTTCGAAGTGGTTAGGCTTTGGCCCTCTTTCGAAGTGGGTTATGCTTAGAGTTAGGGTTAGGGTCTAACCCTAACTCTAGCATAACCCACTTCGAAAGAGGGCCAAAGCATAACCACTTCGAAGCAGAGAATATATATGTACAATTCGGACATTTCTATCCCAGAGCCCTTCGGAGCTAAACCAATCAGAGAGGGTCTTCGCTGTAAGCGGACTAGCCAATCAGAGAGCGTCTTCGCAAACAAAGGCTATGGAAAAAAATCACGCGTTTGCACCACAGGAACAAAGGATCATTGTAGTTCCTGAACCTCGTTTTGAAGGGGGTGTGTCCTTCTGGTCACTAGACACTAATTACCGTATCCTCTCAGCTAGATGTGACTCATGGGCCAATCAGACATAGTGAAATTGACTGTGATGGGCCAATCAGTTACCTGTGTGTATTATGCAATATTACAGAGGAAACAGATTGGATGTCTGAAATGGCTTGATGATTCTGTTGACATCAAAGGGCTTTAGTCATCATTTTCACAACAGCTCTAACATTTTGAAAAAGGTTATGTCAACATACCTTCTGTTAAAAAAAGCAAAAAGGCTGAAAAACATGCTTTTCATTGTACTGAATCTTTAAGCAGTGTTTTTGTGTTCATATGTGAAGTTGTATACGGTATGTGAACATTATTTCCAATGTTCGCTATTTGTCCAAATTGGAATGCAGCCAAGCTTTCTCACCATCCTTCTCCGGTGAAAGACAGAAGCCGGCAGAAATACGGTCGGCTTGCGTCACTTCAGCGCTCCCATTGACGGTGCAAACAGAACAAAAGCTGTTGGGGCCATTTGTTTTTTTTTATCCACTTTTTCTCCTCTTTTTCTATTTTTCTCCCATCCCAATTTCGCTGTGCCAATTCTCCCCTCCCCTGTCTTGAACGTTGCTCGCATATGCCCCCCACTGGCCGGTTGTAGGGAGGATAGAAGCCTTGCATCACGTGTCCCCTCCAATACACGAGGAGGCAGCCTTGTCACATCTTTTCACCTGCCAGCGCGGACTCTCATTGGCGAGGTGTAACGTGTGGGAGGCTCACACTACCCCCGCCATTTCCTGTCTCTGCTGTGCAGGCGTCCCCCAACCGACCTGTAGGAGTCGCTGTCCACAATGTCCAGATTACCACCCATCGACTTCCACCCGCTGACTCTGCCAATTGAGTTATTATGATGGCCGGCCCAAGCCGGAGGCAACGCCGACAACCGGATTCGAACCTGGTGTCTCTTGCGTTGGTGACGAGCGTAATGTCCGCTGTTGGGGCCATTTGTACATCCATTTATTTTCTTTATTTTTGTGTTTTTTATTCTATTGGTACACTTCTTTAGCAGTGCCTATGTGAGATAGGAACTTGCATTTACTGTAGGAAGTCAGGCACAGGTGATCAGGTGTTGCATGCCGTTTTCTTTACGTATCACGCACCGTACCTGGCATGTAGCGTGGTTACAGGTAGCTACTAGCAAGTGTTAGCAAGTGTTTTTTTTTGTTTGTTTTTTTTAGATCATTGACTAAATGATTATTCTGTTTTGTTTACTATGAGCCACCGTACCTCCAGGTAGGTGTCTATCGATGTGCTCGGTGATCGACTGCTAGGACTTGAACTGCCTCGGTAATGAAAACTGCCTCTTGCCATCACGCTACATTGATGCTAAATAAACCAACGGTTTTGGTACAACCCAGTGTTATCCTTGACTCACATAACAGAAGTACATTTAAAAAAAGAAATCTATAATTTCTCTCCCATCCCCCAATTTAGTCGTTATGCCAATTCCCTTCCTGGTCGTTTGTTTGTTGTTTGATGAATTTGTGATTTGCATCGTGGATGAGTGCTTGCATTGACTACCTGTGGAAAACACTTGTGACATTGTAAATATATGGTGAGCACTAAATATGCTACGTGTTGACTAAAGTATATCAATGCCTGGACAGTGTTATGCGTTTGTTTGCTATGGTGACAAGCTACGTGTCAATTAGGTTGACATCGACCGACATAGCAGCCTCTCAGTGGCTTATTTAGTGAGGTTAGGAGAGTCTCCACAAAAGGCCGGAAGGTATCAGTTCTCAGGGGGGTCTGGTCCCAAAAAGCCTATTATGTAATTTCCTCAGAAGGCACTTCTAGCACACGTCATGAAAATACACATATGATGACACATGATTGTGAGCTGTGTTATTTGATATCCCACACATTCTTGTTCCTCCTTCAATGCCTGTAGTAGGGCCTGTAGTCACCAACCTATCCTCACTGCTATTACCGGCAAACTAATTCATCTCACAGCCCCCTTTGGTGTCTCAAGTCTTTTGTCTGTCTGATAATAAGCAAAACAGAGGTGTCCGCTGAGAATAGGTAAGTTCTGTGTACCACCCTCGCTTCCTGCTATAAAAAATAGTAAATACACACACACACACACACACACACACACACACACACACACACACACACACACGCTCTTGAGTGTTGTCCTTAGGGGACGTATTCGTCTGAGTGAGGATGAGAGACATCGTCTAGGACTCATTCATCCTTTTCACTTCTCTGTTGTCATTGCTTCTCTGTTGTCACGACAAGACAATTGCTTTCCTTGCCTCACATCCACTATCACCTTCATTCCTCCCTGAAACCCCACCTGAACTACAGTATCAAGTCTTGAGACAAAGAAAACTGGGATGGCTGAGAAATTACTGGTTAGTGCCGAACTATTAGTAAATGTATGTCTACTAATATTCAGTCTGATAATAGAATATTAGTAAATGGATGTCTACTAAAATTCAGTCTGATAATAGAATATTAGTATATGGCTGTCTACTAATATTCAGTATGATAATAGAATATTAGTAAATGGCTGTCTACTAATATTCAGTCTGATAATAGAATATTCGTATATGGCTGTCTACTAATATTCAGTCTGATAATAGAATATTAGTAAATGGCTGTCTACTCAAATTCAGTCTGATAATAGAATATTAGTAAATGGCTGTCTACTAAAATTCAGTCTGATAATAGAATATTAGTAAATGGCTGTCTACTAATATTCAGTCTGATAATAGATTATTAGTACATGGCTGTCTACTAATATTCAGTCTGATTATAGAATATTAGCAAATGGCTGTCTACTAAAATTCAGTCTGATAATAGAATATTAGTAAATGGCTGTCTACTAATATTCAGTCTGATAATAGATTATTAGTACATGGCTGTCTACTAATATTCAGTCTGATTATAGAATATTAGCAAATGGCTGTCTACTAATATTCAGTCTGATAATAGATTATTAGTACATATTAGTACATCTATTATTATGCAGTCTGATAATAGAATATTAGTACCGGTACATGGCTGTATACTGATATTCAGTCTGATAATAGAATATTAGTAAATGGCTGTCTACTAATATTCAGTCTGATTATAGAATATTAGTAAATTGATGTCTACTAATATTCAGTCTGATAATACAGTAGATTGTCTCTTCATCTCTTGGCTCCAAGATTAGGCTTGGTAAGGTCACCTGGATTTAGAGTGAAGGTAGCAGTGGCGTCGCGTGGGTAAAATAATAGGGGATGCCAAAAAAAAATGTTATTAAAAAAATAAAAATAAATATTAATATATCTTTTTTTTTTTTTTTTTTTTTTTATACTTAAGCCAAGCAGTCACCATGTACAGTATGGCTCGGCGGCCACTGCCAGTCAAACCAAGCAGTCACCATGTACAGTATGGCTCGGCGGCCACTGCCAGTCAAACCAAGCAGTCACCATGTACAGTATGGCTCGGCGGCGTTACTACTATGAACAAAACAAAGCCAAGAGAACAGTTTTGACTCTTCAAATAAAGTGACTATATTTATTTTTCCAAATAAATATAATTTGAGTCAATCACAAAATTCACAATCCGTCAATGTCATTAACAATGTGTTTCCCTGAACAATGAGTGAACTAAAAACCAACAGGTATTGCTTTGTCAGCAGATAAAGCATTTGACGCTATAGGAGAGGAGACTGTTGTGGTCTTGGTCCATGAAACAACTATTACTTGGCATTTATAAGACAGCACGCCTCAAAAAGAATTAAATAAACCAAACAAACATCACAGGTACATGTCCAAATTAACCTGGCTACTATGGAGGAATAAGTGACTGCGTATTCGAGCCCCTGGCCCCAAATGTACAGTCTCCTCACCACCGGATGTATATTTCTCTCCCACCCACCCACCCCCTCCTAATGTACAGTCCCCTCCCCATCATATCATATGTATATACTCTGTCAGGATCTATGAGTAACAGTACTGTATATTTGGATACCGCATATGTCACAAATGTATCAGTACTAAATACCTATATGTCCCTATGCCATAAATGTCATGTATATTGTGTATGTCATAAATGTCAATATGAATTGAAAATGGGGGACCCTGATGTAAACAAGACAAACGTCTTTCTCTGGTCTGCATCCCCTTAACAATTGTGTGTATTGAGCTGTACTGTATTGTACCCATTCTGCAATCTGTTAATAAAGTTTTTAATCAATCAATCAATCACGTTAGTTAGCATCCAAGCTAGCCATAACGTTAGTAACTTAGCATCCAAGCTAGAAACTGCTTCTTACCTGGCCAATAAACTGGTCCTCCTTGCTCCTCCTGGACAGATAGATAATATCCACAGTGGTGTGCTGTGCTGGTCCTCAATAAATGTCCCGCCGGCGAAAAATAAGTGGCTAATAAAGTGCAAAATGTTTGATAATAGAATAGAGGATTCGAACGTGCCTGCTCTGTTAATAAAATGTTCAATCAATCAATCAATCAATCAATCAATCCCGCGAGGGGATGACGTTCAGACCTATGGTTCAGACGTTGTCACGTGACTCACGTTAGATGCCAGTAATCCCAGTATGTGGATGCTAGAGTACCTTTTCTGCCAGAGGGACCAGTGTTATCATGTGGAAAGTGCTTTAGTAAGCTCGAATCCTATTGGCTAATAATTGGTTTTGAATGCATCACGTGGTGGAAGCTAGGGAAAGACACCCCCCTCCTCCCTGCGTGAATACCAAACCCAGCCGCATTTCTCGGAGACGCTCTCTGATTGGCCAACGCCTGTTTCTACACTGGTTAAGTTTAGGCACTCTTCGAAGTTGGTTATGGTTAGAGTTTGTCTTAGAGCGTGACGGCAATGGGCAAAGACACAGCTCGTTATGGATTGGGCAAATGCGTCAGTGGCCAATCAGAGAGCGTCAGTCAGTGCCAATCAGAGAGCGTCTCCGAGAAATGCGGCTGGGTTTGGTATACACGCCTCCTCCCCTCCTGCCTGAGCTGCAGTGACTGACTGAGCACAGTGACTGCCAGCCTGCCTCAGTGAGTCTGACAGTGTAGAGAGTGAGAAAATAAAAAAATAAAATATAACAGAGATGAAAAATAATGATTTTTATTATGATTGTAAACTATATAAAAGATTTTTTATTTTTTTCATATTCATATTTTAATGGGGAAGCCTGGCTTCCCTTGGCTTCCAGGAGGATTCACCACTGGAAGGTAGTGGAAACAGTCACCATGCTGCAGGGTTTCAACAACTTTCAACCACTATTTTAGTCTTATAAGAGAAACCCAAGATATATTCCACTCAAGCTGATGTCAGGGATCTGGTCCCTATAGTACATTTAAGACCTGCTCTGGTCAACATAGCTTTATGCTGTGATTTATTGAAACAACATGAATAGATTAACCCTTTCACTACCACACTGTAAATAAACAGTACTGTATATTTGTTGTATATCTTGTATGTCATAAATGTTATGATGAATTGAAAATGGGGGACCCTGATGTAGAAAGTTTTTCTCTGGTCTGCATCGCCTTAACAATTGTGTGTATTGAGCCGTACTGTATTGTACCCATTCTGCAATCTGTTAATACAATTTTCAATCAATCAATCAATCAATCAATCAATCAATCACTACCAAAGGGTTAACCCTTTCACTGCGACAATACAGAAGGTTAAATAAAGAAATTAAAAAACAAATAATAATAATCACTGTTTTGAGGAACAAGTAAAGGTTGGTTTTTATAATTATGGATGATCTGAAAATTATTATTTGACTAATGCAAAATGTGTGGCTGAACATAGGACAAGCCAGCATATTGTTTAGTTAAGGATTTGGACAGGCCCAGTATGTATAGTTTAGTTTGAGATTTGGACAGGCCCAGTATGTATAGTTTAGTTTGAGATTTGGACAGGCCCAGTATGTATAGTTTAGTTTGAGATTTGGTTAACCGTCTGTAGTGTGGTAGTGATGTATGACAGTACTGGCTAAGCGTCCCGCTATTAAGCCATTCCGAGATATACCTCATCTCATGTACCTACTGTACACCATCAACGAAAAACAAATACACCCATCACCTGCCGGGCCCCGCCCCTATAGAGGCGTACTCTATAAGATACTAGGCATGGTCACCAAACACTCTTCCTCGCAAAAAACCCGTTTCCAGGAAAAGATTCCTCAAGGGAACTCAGGGCCGCTTAAGAGCGGGACGCTTAGCCAGTACTCATATAACTAGGTTATATACATAACCTGTCGTTATATTATCGTACTTGGCCATCGCGTCCTGCTCTTAAGCCATTCCGAGATATGGGGTAGAGCGGACGCGAGGCCCGACAGATGCACCCCCTGAGGACCCGTAAGCCCACATCAAGGGGTTGGGGAGTCCCGTCACCCCATCCTTCCTAATGAAGGGGGGGCGCAGTCAACTCCACCCGAGTGCGAGCAAGAGGGAACTAGAACCCCTTGAACACACAGCACAGGCGGAAACACGTGTGACCCAACACACTGTGGCCCATACCCACACACTCCTGCTACCCTACCAAAGGACGGGAAGCAGAAGAGGCCACAGACCCGAGAACCGCCTGGGAGACAGAACCCCCGGTCATGTCCATGAGGTAAAACCTTACAAAGGGGCCCGGGGAGGACCATGAAGCTGCAGCACAGATGTCCTCCACCGAGGCCCCACCCAGCAGAGCGGCAGAGGCTGCCACCCCACGAGTGGAGTGCGCCCTGACGCCCCCAGGGGGATCCAGCCCGGCCAACGTGTAGCAGAGGGCAATGCCCTCGCACAACCAATGGGACAGGCGCTGTTTCGATAGTGCCTTACCGGCACGAGAACCACCGTGACAGACAAAAAGCTGATCGGTAACCCTGAGGTCCTGAGTACGGCTGAGGTAAATTCCCAAAGCACGGACCGGACATGACAGGTGAAGGCCCGCATCTAACTCACTAGCGTGAGGAAGCGGATGAAACGCCTGAACCACAATATCCCTGGAGCGGAAGGAACTCCGGATATTTTTAGGCACGAAAGCAGGATTAGGCCGCAGAGTGGCACCGCAATCGGAACGAAAAGACAGGCACTCTGGACGTACCGAAAGAGCACAGAGCTCACCCACGCGTTTAGCGGAGGTGACAGCCAGCAAGAACGCGGTCTTGAATGACAGCCGTCCCAACGGCGCTTGCTCAAGCGGCTCAAACGGGGCCAAGGACAACCGACGAGGACCAATTGAAGATCCCAACTCGGCGCCAAAGAGCGTTGCACCGGCTTAACGCGTCGAGCGCCAAGCAGGAAACGCTTCACAAGAGGGTGGCTGAACAAGACATCCCCCTCAAATCCCTCATGATAGGAGGATATAGCTGCTGCATATACCCTCACCGTCGAAGCCGACAGTTTATCAAGGAGAGACTGGAGGTAACCAAGGACAGCATCCAGGGGGCAGGAGACTGGGTCCCGGCCCCCCGCCTTACATCACTCTTGGAACATACGCCATCTGCCCGCGTAAAGCGCGACAGTGGAGGGAGCATGCGCATTCCGGATGGTATCAACCACAGAAGGGTCCATCCTCTCCAGACTTACCCTACCACCAGCCACACCATCAGGCGTTGGCCCAACACCGGGTACTGAAACAGCGACCCGTGTTGCTGAGAGAGGGCCGCTGCCGACCAAGGAATAACCCAAGGCGGAGCGACCAGTAGCTGGATCAAGACCGGGAACCACACTGCCGTGCCCCGGTCCGGCGCGACGAGGATCACCGTCCTGCGCTCCCTCCGTATCCGCTCCAACAGCTGACTCAACAGCTGTACAGGAGGAAAGGCGTACAGAAGACCGGGCGGCCATGGAAAGATCAAGAAGGCATCCATCCCCAAGGGGGGATGATCTGCTCGACTGACCGAGAACCACAAGGGGCACTTGTGAGAACGTCTGCTCGCAAACAGATCCACCGAGGCCTCCCCGAAGTGATCCCAGATCTGCCTGACTATATCGTGGCGGAGTTCCCACTCGTCGTAACGAGGACCGCCCCGAGACATCATATCCGCGCCCACATTCTCTGCACCAGGGATGTGGAGCGCACTCAGACTGCGCAGCCTGCGAGATGCCCATAGCCAAAGTTCGACCGCCGCCCGGTGCAGGCGGATGGAACGAGTCCCACCCTGCCTGTTGATATACGCCGCTGCCGTCATACTGTCCGTTCTGACCAGAACGTGCTTGCCTACCACCAGGTGGTCGAACCGTTTGAGGACCAGGAGGACCGCCTTCAATTCCAACACATTGATGTGCGGGGTAGACGGGCCAGCATGGACCTTCGTCCAGCTGCCCCCCACTGCGTTGGTCCGACACGTCCCTCCCCAACCCGTGAGAGAGGCGTCGGTGAAGACCGTGACGTGTGAGCACCTGCTGCCCATGGGGACCCCAATGGTGAGGATACCCAGCCTCCTCCAATGGGCGAGATCTCCCCATATCGTCAACCGTTTCCATTTGTCCCTCACCGGATCTATTCCCATAGAGAAAAACCACCTCTGTATCCTCATCATGAAGAGGAGGCCAAGAGGAACCACCGTGTGAGCAGATGCCATCATACTGAGCAGGCACATCACTTGCAGCGCCGTGACCGTCCCTCCCAGACGGAAACCCCCGAGCGCGTGAAGGATAGACACCCTCCGCTGCTCCGAGAGGGTTACAATCATGGGCCTTGACCTCAGCGTCAAGCCCAAGTACTCAACCTGTTGACTGGGAAGAGGTGTACTCTTCTTCCAGTTCACAGCAAAACCCAGCCTGGTGAGGAATTCCACCACCAGCCTGGTATGAGACCTGGCAACCTCCTCTGACCGGCTGAGGAGTAGAATGTCGTCGAGATAGAATAGAACCCGTATTCCCCGACGACGTAGAGGCTCCAGCGCAGTCGCTACGCACTTCGTGAATGTGCAGGGAGCCAGAGAATAGCCGAACGGCAACCTCTGGTACTCGTACGCTACGCCCTGAAACAGGAACCGCAGGAACTTCCTGTGAGGAGGGAAAATCGGGATGTGAAAATACACATCCTTCAGGTCTATGGAGGTGAACCAGTCTCCCCTTCTGACAGCAAGCAGCAGGAGTTTGACGGTCAACATCCTGAACGGTCTCGCTACAATCATACGATTGAACGCGGACAGATCCAGTATAGGTCTGACCCCCCCCTTTTTCTTGGGTACCAGAAAATAACGGGAGTAGACGCCTGACATCGCGTCCTCTCTTGGGACCACGACTACGGCCTGCTTCGCCAACAGAGATTGGATCTCGTCAGCCAGGGCTGTCACTGCTTCCGACCCTGACAATAGGGTCGGCACCAAACCTGAGAACGGAGGGTGGGGTTGTGCGAACTGCAAAACAAGCCCCCGCCTCAACGTTCTCTCTATCCACCCCTCCAAACGGCATTCTTGTCGCCATATGTGAAAATAATCCCACAGCGCACCCGCCGTCAACTGACGCTGGGCCGCAAGGAACAGTAGATAGTTGGCCCGGTCCCTCCCGCTGTGCGACGCACCCAAGGGGGGACCCCGACAGAAAGGGCCGGTTTGATACGGGAGAAGCTGCCATCAAACTAGTTGACACACACCCCCCCCCCCTGAACACCCCTCTAGCGCATGCTGAGGAGTTGTTCTACAGCTAGACACGCAAGGCATGAGGACCCCATGGGCTCCTACACGCCGTAGCCCTGCAGTGATATTGCTATCACCCAAATCACGCTCGCCTCTTCTTTGCAGACCACTGCCGCTCTCACGAGGCGAGGCCGGGGTAACCCTTGCTGTGCATTCAACAGAAGAGGCCTCGACTCCCCCTGCTGACCACTGTAGCTATTGGCAGCCGTAACACCAGGCTCACCCATCACACAACGTGTGGTGCAGGAGCCACGCGACAGCACAACATTCTCACGGACAGACCCAGGCTCAGCCATCAACTGGGTGTCAGCCCCTGTCCCCATGAGAAGTGAAAAGTGGGGCCGCATGCGCTTCAAAGAAGGTTCGCGGCCCGCAGCCAAAGGAAAATGATCAGAGCCCCGCTTCCGTGGGTAACGGAGAGAGGATTGAACGGGGAGCGGGCTGCTCGCGGCAGAATGACGACGGCTTGTTTTATCCAAGCCGAATACACCCAAAATGGCCGATCCCTCGGCCGCCAAGGCTGTCGGCCTTGTGGATCCCCGTTGACTTTCCGCCCAGGGTACCACTGGCGGGGGAAACATGGCCGCCTGTCGAGGGCCTCGCCACAGTCGTTGACGAGGCCGTGCTCCAACCTCTGGCTGCACAGCGTGAGGCGGTGTGGGACCCAGATCAACAACCGCCTGCGCCTCCACAGAACGACCAAAAAGTCCTTCCGTGGAAAAAGGAGTCGTGAGGAGAGAAAACCTATCCTCTTCCCCAAGAGGAGAGTGCTCCAACCAGACATGCCTAATAACAAACGTTGATAGCATCCTAATCCTCCCCGCAGTTATAGCTTGCGACTGAGTCAAGATCTCTATAACACCACAAACATGCAACATGTTTATAATGTCGGCTGGACCCATAGCCCCACTACCCGACGGATAGGAAAATAGCCAGCTGAGCCATAACACTGGCCGCCGCTACAAACCATCCTGCAGCAGTATACCACTCATCCGTCCATACTGCCACCCTCCGAGCCGATTCGCTCAGAAGGTTACCGTCTGTAGTGTGGTAGTGAAAGGTTAACCTTCTGTAGTGTGGTAGTGTAAGGTTAACCTTCTGTAGTGTGGTAGTGAAAGGTTAACCGTCTGTAGTGTGGTAGTGAAAGGTTAACCGTCTGTAGTGTGGTAGTGAAAGATTAACCTTCTGTAGTGTGGTAGTGAAAGGTTAACCTTCTGTAGTGTGGTAGTGAAAGGTTAACCGTCTGTAGTGTGGTAGTGAAAGGGTTATGGTGATTTTTGGTCTCCTAAGGAGAGAGAGGGGGGTGTCTGGGTCTTCCATCTCCGCTCTCCTCTCCTAGTCCTTGCTCTTCTGAACCCCCCCATACTCTCACCCTGTCGCCCCTGCCTGCTACCCGCTCTTCTGAACCCCCCCATACTCTCACCCAGTCGCCCCTGCCTGCTACCCGCTCTTCTGAAACCCCCCATACTCTCACCCAGTCGCCCCTGCCTGCTACCCGCTCTTCTGAACCCCCCCATACTCTCACCCTGTCACCCCTGCCTGCTACCCGCTCTTCTGAACCCCCCCATACTCTCACCCTGTCGCCCCTGCCTGCTACCCCGCTCTTCTGAACCCCCCCCATACTCTCACCCTGTCGCCCCTGCCTGCTACCCCGCTCTTCTGAACCTCCCCATACTCTCACCCTGTCGCCCCTGCCTGCTACCTCGCTCTTCTGAACCCCCCCATACTCTCACCCTCTCGCCCCTGCCTGCTACCCGCTCTTCTGAACCCCCCCATACTCTCACCCTCTCGCCCCTGCCTGCTACCCGCTCTTCTGAACCCCCCATACTCTCACCCTGTCGCCCCTGCCTGCTACCCCATGTCCCTCCCATTACCTGGTAGTAGGTCCTGAGGTGACGGTTCAAAATGGAAAAGTTCTGGACTCTCAGCATATGGTCGTCTCTCTGGTTGTGGTACAGCTGCTCCACCTTGGGGTTAGGGTCTCTGGGAGGGACATGGTTTGGACATTGACACGATTATTTATGTTCAGATAAGTTGTCACACAAAGAAAAGTATACTAAAAAGGTTCTGACACTAATGGCGGACTGTATTAAATATGGCTGCCCCCAATGTCATCAATGGTCTATCTATCCCAATATGCAAAGCATCTTTTGCTGTTATCAAGGATTAGCACTAACATTTGCTATCAAACTTTAGAGCTGTTGTATTTTAGATGTTAACGGAATCCAACGTAGTTTTATTGTAAATAACTCACTTTTGTTTACATTCACATTTCCACCCAAATAGTTTTCTGTTGTTGTTCTATAGCATAGGTGTCAAACTCATGGCCCGCGGGCCAAATGTGGCCCACCACGTCATTTGATGTGGCCCCCAAGAGCTCTGGTAAAAAATAAATAAAAATAAAAATTTAAACATTAATCTTGGGTTAAAAAATAGCGGCGTTAAAAGAATTGTGTTAATAAAGCTTTAACTTTGACAGCCTTAGTTATTACACATTCTTACATATACATGTATGTTGAACATCTGAGGTATTGATGAAGTAACAAAGGAAAAAAGCCAAAAGCACATACTCCTCAGACATTCTTTGACAATTTTACAGCCCAAAATACAAAAAAGATCCAGACGGAATAGGTAACAAAGGGTTGAAGAAATATTGTCTGAACTGTCAGATGCAAACTGGCTGTGTGACATAACCGAGCATCTCGCTCAATTGAATAAGAAGCTGTAGGGACGCAAACAAGTCCCACCCAAAACTTGACCAATATAGTTGTGAACTGAGACAACCCTTATTTTGTTATTTTTGAGTACAGTTACAGTTGTGTGTTCATGCAGACACATAATAGCAATTTCATTACAAATTGAAAATGGGGGACCCTGATGTAAACAAGTCGAAAGTCTTTCTCTGGTCTGCATCCCCTTAACAATTGTGTGTATTGAGCTGTACTGTACAGTACCCATTCTGCAATCTGTTAATTAAAGTTAATTAAACTATCTTCCATTAGTTGGATGTATAGCCTCTGCAAGGTTGTGTGCAGCCATTTGTTTTTGTAACATCTGCTACATCTGTCCCACGTGTTCTTTGCAGCTCACAGTTGTTAGTTCTGCCCCTCTTGACTGTGACAAAAAGGTTTTGAACAAACTTAATGTCATAGCTTGTATTTGATGATATTCTTCTTTGTTATTTACTTGAATGGTTTGATCATTGATTGATGGAGTAATATGTGGTTCTGATAAACAAAAATTATTTGTTAAAATAACATAAGCTAACATATATTTTTACATCTATGCAAATGCATATGCAATATGTATAACTTGAATAAGTAATAAATACAGAAACAACATGTTTAACAATATGTAAATGAGTAGCTACATTTATTTTACATTACATTAACATTTATACGGTCTTTGGCCCTTTGAGGGCAACCATAATGCTGATGTGGCCCTCTGTGAAAATGAGTTTGACACCCCTGTTCTATAGTCTACAAGCTGAATAAATTTCCTACCTCATATAACTGGGTTATATACATAACCCTTCGTTCTATGACGTTAATGGATTGCTCAGCACCTGTTCTGCAACAGGGGCTGAGCGGGAGCCATAGCCCGACCAATGTACCCCGCTGAGGCCCCCCACAACCATCAGACCGGGGAGGACCGAGCCCCCCCAACCCTCCCTAATGGAGGATACCCCCCCTATTGGAGGTTCACGGGAGGGCGACGGATCCGACCGTGCGAAGAGGCACTCAAGCAACTCAACGCACAGGGTGAGCAGACCGTGGCTTGACCCCACGACTACACACACGCACAACCCGCATGCCACCCGGGAACGAACGGAAGGAACAACCTCGTTACTGCCCCCAGAAATCACGGGGTTAAGAGCAAACCCAACCCCGTGGCAAGGCCGTAGCAGCGGAGCGCGAAGGAAGACCCAGACCCACTGAAGGGACTGGATCCCCTGGAAAACGGGGGCCCGGAGAGGTCAATGACGCCAGGCATCAAGACCCCACCAGGTGGTCACTTAGTGACACCGCCCCCCACATCGCCAGCGTATTCGGATAAGGCCCCTCCAAGAGCGAGCCCTTTCCCCACAATAGCACACCGCCTGGCACACTGACCCTGCAGAACAGGCAGTCAGCATGGCCGTAAGCACACAAAAAGGTTAACCAACGGAAGCAGGTAGCGCACCGGGGAAACCAGGCCACAGGCTGTAACCTGAGCCTGGAGCTCTGTGGACAAGATAGGCGCCAAAGGAGTCAGCTGAAAACAGCCCCCCCGGCGGAAGGGGCGAATGCTGGCGTTGTTGCATGACAAAGCCTCCATTAAAAAAAAACCACCCAGAGGGGTCGAGGCAGAGAAGGCTGACATGATTGGCAGACGTCATGAACGTGCAGGGGCACACTCAACCGGGTAACCCGGGAGTTGACTCTGCTCCAACACACCAGGGAATCAACCACCCGCTCGGTACAGACGGTGGTTGTTCCTATAACCCCTCAAGAAAAAACTCCAAAACACACCTGCGGGTATACACTGGCTATACCGCAGTACAAGTGTTTCAGTTTTCAAACAAGGGTTATCCCAGGCCTACGGTATCATGAAACTTTACTTCGGACCGGGCCCGGCGGCACGGGAAGCACAGGATTACCAGAGGAGGTCCAAGACCACCCCAACAGCCCTCTCTTCGCCACGCGTGAGAGAGGAGCGAAAAGAATGGAGAACCAGCCCTAAGCACACCGCACTTGGTATTCCCAGGCGGTCTCCCAACCGAGTACTAACCAGGACCGAACCTGCTTTAGCTACCGAGATCGGACGAGATCGGGCGTGTACAGGTTGGTATGGCCGTAAGCCATTACGATAGTGCAGAGTACAACATGTACCCAACAAAGGGTCTCCATAACGCCTAATCCTGTGACACCTGGACCGACCCGGCATTTTTCCCCCCGAAAAAAGCACAAGTCCCTCAGGGTACCAGAACAGCAGATCTGCATCCCCGGCGGACAACGGGTTAACTGACCTGGACCAGCGTGACCAGACCAGTCCCGTGTCCTAACCACGCCGACATGCCCACTCCAGAAGAGGGGGTAGGTATGCGTGTCGATCTAAAACATGAAAAGAGGGCACCACCCAGACGGTCCCCATTTAGACCGTGTTCAGTGGCCCACCCCAAGGGTGTGAGACCCATCTACCTATGTTTTGATCTATTCAGTTAACATCCCCCAGATATGAACGAGAATTCATCGAGACAACCTAGTAAACTGGCGCTTGGAAGAGACAAAACTCCATCCCAGTTGCCCTATAAAAAACGCTGTTTTAACAAGCAACCAAGGCGCACTTAGCCCCTGTGTGATTCTTTAACAGAAACACACCGAGCCAGCACTATGTATGCGTCGAGACCCAAACACATCAATGGATAGTCTAGCAAGACACCAAACATTGTTCCTCCAAGTCGCCTGGGAGAACGACACGGAGCCGTCGTGCTTCATGTACCTTCCTCTTTTTATTCAAAAAAGAAAGAACACAGACTGACATGAATCCCTTGTGACGCAGCTGAAGGTAAATTTTTTTTACATTTTTACATACCACCACCCTCCCATAGGGAGGAGACGGAAATCCCCAGAGAGACTTCCCACGCGAGCTGTATAGATTGAAAAGAATATATTGCAACATTGAGCTATGTAAAATTTGGGTTAGGGCTCTCCGAGGAGGAGGCACTGAACCAATACACACTCAATAATCGAATTGAATCGAATACACACACAATAGAGCAGGACTCCTTTTTGAAGTTGTACTCACCTTGACAATCTGAGGAGGAGGCTCTGAACTCTGAGGAGGCTCCCTCACAGGGAAGGAGAGTCCTAGCTCACAGAAGGCCCGAGTAGGAGCTTCGTGAGGAGGAGCCCTGACCACTCCCTGAAACAGATCCATCATACGGACCTGAACAACTCACGGAAGTCTTACCAACAGAGACGCGCACAGTGACGTACTCTATGGCGGGGAATTTCTGCGGTGCACACGCCCAATTTTCCAGGGCGTGGGACCAGGAAACTCCCCCCCCCCCCCCCTCTTACCCTGTAACGTGCCGAACAGCAACGTGACAGGAACCTTTTTTTTTTTTATCCACTTGTTCTCCCATTTTCTATATTTTCTCCCATCCCAATTTCGTATCATCCAATTCAACCCTCCCCTGTCACGAACGCTGTTTCTTGCCTCCCACAAGCCGGCTGCAATGTGGACTAAGTCATACATAGCACAAGTCCCCTCCGGTACTTGAGGTAACAGCAGTCGCATCTTTTCACCTGCGCAGCTCGATCTCTCAGTGTCGAGGAGTAACGCGTGGGAGGCTCACGCTGCCCCCGACACTTCCTGATTCTACTGCGCAGGCGCACCAACCGACCTGTAGGAGTCGCTGTCCACAACGCCCGATCCCCACCCATCAGTTTCCCACCCCCTAATACGGCCAATGTGTATTAGTATGAACGACCAGCTAAACTGAAAGCAATGTGGAGCGCTGGGCTCGAACAAGCAAGCCCAGCGTCTCCGTCATTCGTGACAGGAACCTTGAAGGACAGGAGGTTTTAACCCCTGCCCATCAAAAGGGGAGGAAAGGATTACCAGTTCACCCCTTTACGACCCCACACCCATGATACGATGTAATGACAAAAAAGAGCATGACACAGTCATAGTCAGCTACATGAAGTGTCTAACAGCTTCACACAGCTCATGTGCTAACCTGCTATCTGATTTTTACTAAGGAAAAAACACAGAATAGAGAGGGCCCCCTTAAGAGCCCGGTACCAGACTTACACATGTGCTTCTGTGGCCAACCTAACCCAGTTGTAGATCACAAGACACACACAACCCTTTATCACAACAAAAAATGGCAAGTACACTCCTGCTACAGAGGAACGCCGTTTTTCATAACGAGAGAATACAGAATCCTCGATTAGTATCGGCCACAGGCCTTGCTAAGCACACACGAAAAGCAACCAAAAATCTTTTCTTTAGGAAAATATAGTTTCTCAAGCGGTTAGCACAACCCCAGCAACTAAGCTAAGGGTTACATCGTATCCCCACAAACACAGTGACACAATATATTGTAAACAACATGTCTGAGAGGAGGGTGGGGAAGCCCCAGGGAACCGGGGGGATCACCCCTCCTACCTTACCCTTGATACGGCCCAGTTGAACAGGTAACCCTGTTAATATGTGAACACACTGTTCATTGTCATTACAGGCTGAGAAAAGAATTCATTCTTCACTCATATGTCACTAAACATAGCTTTATAGGTTAATTAACCCCCTTAGTTGTGAGTACACGGTACAAGAACACACATGATGTTCTCAACACAACTAACCAGATCATTTTTACACATGTAACAACAACCCGATTTGTATGGAGAAGAAGCTATACCAGTGACAAGACAATTCACACACAACACGCGTCGTATCCTCAATGTATTGCAGCGACACCCGTTTTGGAAAACATCGTTATTACAAAACATTTAGAAGGGAAGGAAGAAGACGTGTTTAAGGTCTGGTCGGGACCTTCCTACCGTGAGTGCAGGCCAAGCGAACTGCAGTCTGGCTAACGGGGCACCGACGGTAAACACAGCATTCCTGTGTTGACGACAAGGGCAGCGTCGCTGCGCCACCCAGCCGCTACGGTTCTCCATGTTGACGCAGTCCTCGCCGGCCGGGCTCCCGGTAGGTTCGACTAACATCCTCTGTCAAAGATGACGTCGTAGTCAGAGTGTTTTAAGGCATGTTATAGTTATAGCAATGTTCAACAGTGTAGCATCAAGCTAACAGCCGCTCTCGACTGATAGCACCAAGCTAAAGAAAAGATTGTTTGGTCGCTTTTCGTGTGTGCTTAGCAAGGCCTGTGGCCGATACTAATCGAGGATTCTGTATTCTCTCGTTATGAAAAACGGCGTTCCTCTGTAGCAGGAGTGTACTTGCCATTTTTTGTTGTGATAAAGGGTTGTGTGTGTCTTGTGATCTACAACTGGGTTAGGTTGGCCACAGAAGCACATGTGTAAGTCTAGCCTAGTGACACAACGGGCTAGCGCCGCAGCTAACAGCTGACTGGCTAACAGGTAGGCCACAACTAGCACGCAAGCTAAGCATCTATCACCTGAACTGTACAAACGACATAACAAGCCACACTTCAGACAGGCCGCCGTCTGAAACCCTCCTCATCCTTTAAGAGAGAAGAGAAAAAGAGATGTCAACACAGTTTACAACGGTGATTTTACCAGACATCCGGCGGAGCCAGCACAAGTCCCATCTGGGCTGCAGCCGACTTGAACATGGATCTTCCGATAACGAACATCCATGCCCACATTTCCTCGTTAGGGTATACTCTCATTTGTATATGAAAGATGGGGCCTACACGGTGACAGAGAAGCATCGCTCGTCCAGAGAATCCTGGGATCACCAGTTCCTGGTCGCGGCCCACTAGTTGACTATAATGGGCTTCAGACCAAGATCCTCCGCCGTCGCCTAAGAGGCTGAACAGAGGACCCTAATCTGGGGCCGGCTTTCGTAAAAATTGTCAGCTAGCCCCCATAGCACTAACAGACAAGTGGTGCTCGCAAGCAAACATTACTCACCCAGGCTTGCAAACCAACCAGTCCCTCACAACAGACTTCCACAGTCCAGCTGCATAGCAGGAGGGTCAAACCCAT
Source organism: Notolepis coatsorum (assembly GCF_963971535.1). Taxonomy (NCBI): domain Eukaryota; kingdom Metazoa; phylum Chordata; class Actinopteri; order Aulopiformes; family Paralepididae; genus Notolepis; species Notolepis coatsorum. The sequence continues at coordinate 67,955,536 of NC_140180.1, read as the reverse complement.
CCAGCCGCAGCAAAGGAGGACTGCAGTTTGGGGAGCATATTAGCGACGCGAGCCCCTAATACGAAAAAACCGGTGGAGGTTTAGAATGATCATCATCTTCCAGACACTCCAGTGACGAAGACAATATCGCCGTATTTTCTCGAAAATAGTGAGAGAGAAAATAAAGATATGATGTCAACGTATCTCTTGTTTTCCAACTTTCTTCTACTAACAACCTCATCAAGTGGGGATCTACCGAAGGCACTTCCTTGTGGTGAAAGTGAAGAAGGAGGCGAGTAGGTGACCACACACCTGCTTATGAAGGTAAGCGGAAGGGGTGTGGTCAGACGGATGTTGGGATATAAAGGTACATGGTGGAATTTTTTATTCAGTGCACGTGCACGAAGTGAAGTACAGTGCAGAACAGGTGCTGAGCAATCCATTAACGTCATAGAACCTCTGTTGTTCTATAGTCTACAAGCTAAATACATTTCCTACCTCATATAACCTGTTGGCTTTATTTCTAGGCTCAAGACGCACACTGCACATTAACTTTTTGCAACGTATTATTAAATGTCCCGGCCTATGGGGTTGAACATTCTCCTGTCTCCAGTGTTGTGCATTTGAGCCTACATGTTACCAGTTCCTAACAGAAGTAGCCTACTGTAGGCCTACAACAAAAACATTTAACTAGGCCTAATTATTTCACAGTGGCACAGGATAATTTGCCAAGCTTTTGTTCATTTTCAAATAAAACTATAATTGTGTCTTTGTGTCTTGTTATGTTAATCTTGTCCTGTTAGTAGTAGAGGAAATTGCATGTTTGTAGCCTAAAATTAATTCTAGACTACATCTAGGTAGGGACTAGGTTAGGTGGGGCTCGAAAATATACTACCCAAGTGGGGCCTGATTGAAAAGGTTTGGGAACCACTGGTATAGACCTATCAAATTGAAGCACAAGGGCGTGTTTACACACCTCCAGTGCACTGTTTTTGTTTCCTACATCACCCCCCGTGCGTCCGTCGTGCACGTGCTGGAAGAACACGTGATGCACAATTTCCGGGGACCTCTTTCCTCCTACTGTGCAATTACACTGTGACGGTGCGGCTCCGTCACTGACTTTGCGGGCAGTGCGCATACTGTACATACACACACACTCATTGTCTGTCTTTCCATATACCATAACCGTATAATGTAATGTGGTGCGTTTCATGTGGACAGCGCACATGGGAACGCACACACGCCATATGCCGCGGAGCAACACACACACACACACACACACACACACCAAACATTCCCTCTTGTCAGCTTTTGTAGGATGTCCGAATGCGCACAATCATTTCATTCCGTTTCCGTTGTTATAGCAGAATGACGTTCATACAGCAAGACATTCATTCATCACATCACATTTATTTACTCACAGTCATGATGCATTCGCTTCGCTCTGCACTCCTAGGTTGACATGTTGGCCAAGCAGAAGCACACATATCCGCCAGGTTAAATGGGAGGGGTTGACGCAAGGTAATCATGAGCGATATGATTGTATTGTACTGTTTACTTGGTTATCTGTAATTTAAAACAGTTGGAAGTTATGTGATATAGTGGAGGATATATATTTTGTGTGTAGGAATTGGTTTAATGTGTTAAAAAGAATAATAATATGTACATCCTGTTTAAAGCCTAGTGGGAGGGGCTATTGGATACAAGAGAGCTGCTTTGGCCCAGGGACGTCAGTCTTGAATGGACTGAGTTACAGTGAAGGTAACCAGGATCCCTAGTACAACGTGTTGGTATTGCTTGTAGTAGAAGTAGTAGTGTATATTGTGTATTTAGACTTTGTGTAGTGTTAAGTATTAAGTATATTTTGTTTTGTTTATTTGTTTTCTCTTTTTCCACTTTTGTTAGATATAGTAAGTATAGGGTATTTTGGTTTACGTTACTTTCACTTTTCACATTTTTTGTAAAACTATATCACCTCTGCACTTTTGGGAGGCGGGAAATAAACACCCACCAACGAGATCTTTCGACTACGCCTGTTTATGAGAGAATCAAAGGAGTTCGGGAGAGGACCCCGTCACATATGGTGTCAGAAGTGGGATGGCTAGCCGAAAGAAGATAACCCGCCTGCCCAGGCAGCGCGCCGGACTGCGCTCCCAGAGACAAGAGCGAGATGAGGAGTTGGCAGCCAGTGATACCGACCGGGCTTGGGAGACAGACCCGGAGGACGAGAAGGGCGCTGCAGCCCCAGCGCCGACCGGTGGACCAGGGGGAGAACTGCTGGTAATAATGAGAGACTTCCTAGCAGGACAGCAAAGGAGAGAAGAGGGCCTGCTGGCAGAGATTCGAGGCCTGCGGACCTCTCTTCCACTGGTTCAACCAGCTCCCCAGCAACGTCAAAATATTTCACTGCCTGCCCCAAATTTGCATGACCCTATTGCAACTCCAGGGACAGCAAGCAACCCCAGACTTGACCCGCCAACACCTGCACCCCGGCGTGGGTACCAGGATGCACCATCAGTGGAACCCTCTCTGCAGTTTTCTGACTCAGTCAGTAGGCCGGAGCAGTCAAGGCCAGATTGGAGGCACTATAATGAGCCTAAAATTCCCCAATTTTTGATGGGTGAGGACATTGAGAACTACCTGTTACGTTTTGAGCGCATGGCTAGAACATGGAACTGGGCGGAAAGTGAGTGGGCATGCCGACTCGTGCCACTGCTGTCCGGGAAGGCATTGGAGGCCTACACGGCGATGGATGAGGAAAGAGCCCACTGCTATGCAGACCTGAAGACGGCACTGCTGATGAAGTTTGACATCTCTCCAGAGACGTACCGGCAGAAGTTCCGGTCCACTGCGGTACCACCGGGAGAGAACCCCACCGAGACCTATCACCGCCTGAAGGGGCTCTACCGTCGTTGGATTCGGCCCGAGCAGCACAGCAAGGAGGAGGTTGGAGAGGCGATCATCTTGGAGCAGTTACTCCTGCTACTTCCCTCCGAGGTGAGGACATGGGTGAAGGAGCATGAGCCAGGGGAGGGACTGGCAGCTGCTAAACTGGCTCTACAGTTCGTCAACGCTCGAAGAGGAGGACCAGCTGTACGCTCCACCAGTGCAGAACCCCGGCAGTTGCTCCAGCCACCCTATCTAAAGCCTGCACCGCGAAGGTATAACCAGGAACCTCCAGGTAACCCCAGCTCTGCCCCAAACCAACGATCAGCCGGTAAGGACTTTGACTTTGTGTGTTACTATTGCCAGCAGTCAGGCCACAAAGCTTCTGAGTGTCCCATACGCAAGGCTAAGGCCACAGGCGCTTGCTATGCACCCCGGCCTGAGGTGGAGACTACCGGGGATAAGGAAGTGCAAGCTCAGCACTATAGGACTGTGACTGTTAATGGCCGCCAGGTTACTGCTCTGTTGGACACTGGTAGCTTTATGTCATTTGTGAAACGCAGTATAGTACCAGTAAGCAGTGTGGACTATAGCCGCCAAGCAGATGTGTTGTGTGTGCATGGGGATAAGCATCTGTACCCCAAAACAGAGATAACTGTTACCCTTGAGAACCAGCCTTACCTATTAACTGTTGGGGTGGTAGACAATTTGCCGGTAGATCTCATATTAGGGAGAGATTTACCGATACTGGTGGATTTACTGCAGGAGACAGAATTGCCAGTCCAAACTGTCTCGGGGAAGAGGGGAGATGTTGTGTGTCCTGTGATAACTCGAGCCCAGGCAAAGGCTGGAGTCCAACCACTCCCAGATTTTGACAGTAGTCTGTGTGAGGGTGGCACTAAGGGGCCAAAAAAATCTCGGCGCCAACGCCGCTTTGAGAAGCAGCTAAAATCTACCGAACCTGAACCAACAGACAAAATGTGGGAAGTGCCTGAAAATATTTCTGTGATACAGAGGGAAGATGTAACTTTGAAACCGTTGTTTATGCAAGTGGTAGAAGAGACCAAAACAAATTGTGTGGGAAAGGAAATGTTCATTGTTGATAATAACGTGTTATACAAAGTTACAGATGACCACAGACGTCTTGTGGTGCCTGCTAGCTGTAGAGGACTGGTCATGCACCTAGCACACACCCTCCCATGGGCCGGCCATCTTGGCCGCCATAAAACATTTTTACGGGTTAGTGCGCGCTTTTATTGGCCCTGCATGTACACTGACATTGATCAATATTGCGCCACATGCCCCACATGTCAGAAAACATGCCCTGCCCGCAAATCTGACCGAGCTTTCCTCCAGCCACTCCCTGTCATCTCTACTCCATTCCGCAGGATTGCTATGGACATCGTGGGCCCTCTGGTGAAAAGCAGCGGTGGACACCAGTACATCCTGGTTGTGAGTGACTACGCCACCCGTTTCCCAGAGGCCTTTCCCCTGCGCACCATCACCGCTCCCGTGGTTCTGCGGGCTTTGGTACAGCTGTTCTCCAGAGTGGGGATACCAGATGAGATCTTGACGGACCAGGGGACCAACTTCACCTCTAGGCTGATGCATCTCTTCCACAAACAATTGGGCATCTCAGCGATCAGGACCACCCCTTACCACCCGCAAACTGATGGTTTGGTCGAAAGGTTCAACCAGACGCTGAAGAGGATGTTGCGGAAGTTTGTGGATGACACTGGCAAGGACTGGGATCGCTGGCTCCCATTTCTGCTCTTCGCCTACCGAGAAGTTCCCCAGGCCTCAACAGGTTTCTCACCATTTGAACTGTTGTATGGCTGGGAGGTACAGGGACCGTTGGATCTGCTCCGAAAGGGCTGGGAGGGTCCTTCCACCCATTCGAGTGACAGAGGGGTGGTGCAGTTTGTGCTGGAGATGAGGGATCGGCTGGCCGGATACCAGGAGGAGGCAGAGGTCAACCTGCGTGAGGCCCAGAAAGGTCAGAAGGCCTGGTATGACCAACAGGCCAGGCACCGTGAGCTACAGGCTGGCCAAAAAGTCCTGTTGCTCCTCCCTTCGTCCAACAGCAAGCTCTTGGCGAAATGGCAAGGGCCATACCTCATCACCCGCAAGATGGGTCCTGTCACATATGAGGTCCATCACCCGGACAAGAAGAAACAGAAACAGACTTATCACGTGAACCTCCTGAAACAATGGAAGGAACGTCCAATCCAGGCGCCAGGAACAGCTCTGCTGGTGAGGGAGGTGGATGTGGAAGAGGAAGTGGAGACAGGACTGAGAGCTCTAACTACAACTGCTACCCCTGTCTTAGTACATCTAACTCTAGAGCAAGCTGCACAGCTCCTCCAGGTCTTCCAGGAGTCTCCATCCCTCTTTGCCGCCAGGCCAGGGAAAACCACCCTCATTGAGCATGTAGTTCGCCTAAAAGATGGACGGCCAATCCGCCAACGTCCCTACCGTGTCCCCCAACAGCTGGTGGAAAAGCTGCGACTGGAGATAGAGGAGATGTTGAAGCTCGGAGTGATTGAACCTTCTAACTCAGAATGGTGCAGTCCGGTAGTCATTGTCTTTAAAAAAGATGGTTCACTCAGGATATGCATTGACTTCAGGAAGCTCAATGCCATCTCTGAGTTTGATGCCTACCCCATGCCAAGGATCGACGACTTACTGGAGAAGATCGGAGCTGCCAGATACATCACAACCCTGGATCTCTGTAAAGGATACTGGCAGGTCCCGCTGGAGAAGTCGTGTCGGCCATATACAGCATTCCGAACACCAGCTGGCTTGTACCAGTTCACAGTGATGCCCTTTGGACTTCATGGAGCACCAGCCACCTTCCAAAGACTGATGGACAGAGTCCTCCAGGGGTGTGACCACTGCAGTGCAGCATACCTGGATGATGTGGTCATCTTCAGTGCGACTTGGGAGGAGCATGTCCAAGATGTGTCGCTGGTGCTGGGAAGAATCCGAAAGGCGGGATTGACACTCAACCTTGCCAAGTGTGAGTGGGCACAGCAGGAGACACGGTACCTGGGCTACCTGCTAGGACGGGGTGAGGTGCGTCCGCAAGTGGATAAGGTGGAAGCTATCCAAAACTCCCCTCGACCTCGGACCAAGAAGGAAGTACGGTCCTTCCTGGGATTGGCTGGCTGGTACCGACGTTTTGTGCCCCAGTTTGCAACCATTGCAACCCCACTTACAGCACTGACCAATAAGGACCAGAAGAATCCAGTAAACTGGTCAGAGGAGTGTGAAACGGCTTTCAAAGCATTGAAATCCCACCTATGTTCTTCCCCTGTCCTCAAGAGCCCGGACTTCACCAGAAGATTTCTGGTACAGGTGGATGCATCCGAAGTTGGCCTTGGAGCGGTTTTGGCCCAAGGAGACCCTGGGGAAGAACATCCAATCCTATACCTGAGCCGCAAGCTGAAGCCACCGGAGACCAGGTATTCCACAGTGGAAAAGGAGGGCTTGGCCATTAAGTGGGCGCTGGAGAGTCTGCAGTACTACCTGCTTGGACGGGAATTTGACCTGGAAACGGACCACCGAGCTCTTACCTGGATCAACTCCATGAGGGACCACAACAGCCGCCTTACCCGATGGTACCTCTCACTCCAGCCATTTAAGTTTAACATCCGACACCGATCGAGCAAGACCAATGTGGTGGCAGATTACCTATCCAGGTTGCCGCACATCGCCAACCTCGAGGAGGAGAGGGATGATGTGACGGTGCGGCTCCGTCACTGACTTTGCGGGCAGTGCGCATACTGTACATACACACACACTCATTGTCTGTCTTTCCATATACCATAACCGTATAATGTAATGTGGTGCGTTTCATGTGGACAGCGCACATGGGAACGCACACACGCCATATGCCGCGGAGCAACACACACACACACACACACACCAAACATTCCCTCTTGTCAGCTTTCGTAGGATGTCCGAATGCGCACAATCATTTCATTCCGTTTCCGTTGTTATAGCAGAATGACGTTCATACAGCAAGACATTCATTCATCACATCACATTTATTTACTCACAGTCATGATGCATTCGCTTCGCTCTGCACTCCTAGGTTGACGTGTTGGCCAAGCAGAAGCACACATATCCGCCAGGTTAAATGGGAGGGGTTGACGCAAGGTAATCGTCACGTGAGCGATATGATTGTATTGTACTGTTTACTTGGTTATCTGTAATTTAAAACAGTTGGAAGTTATGTGATATAGTGGAGGATATATATTTTGTGTGTAGGAATTGGTTTAATGTGTTAAAAAGAATAATAATATGTACATCCTGTTTAAAGCCTAGTGGGAGGGGCTATTGGATACAAGAGAGCTGCTTTGGCCCAGGGACGTCAGTCTTGAATGGACTGAGTTACAGTGAAGGTAACCAGGATCCCTAGTACAACGTGTTGGTATTGCTTGTAGTAGAAGTAGTAGTGTATATTGTGTATTTAGACTTTGTGTAGTGTTAAGTATTAAGTATATTTTGTTTTGTTTATTTGTTTTCTCTTTTTCCACTTTTGTTAGATATAGTAAGTATAGGGTATTTTGGTTTACGTTACTTTCACTTTTCACATTTTTTGTAAAACTATATCACCTCTGCACTTTTGGGAGGCGGGAAATAAACACCCACCAACGAGATCTTTCGACTACGCCTGTTTATGAGAGAATCAAAGGAGTTCGGGAGAGGACCCCGTCACATACACAATTACATACATAAATGTCTGAAAAGGATTCATTCATCAAACTACACCAAATACTTTACTATGTAAAATAAATGTTTAGTTTATAGTTATAGTTTAGTTTAGTTTATTATGTGTCCTGCCCTAGGTATTTCTGTGCTGGTGATGTCAGAATTCTGGCAGTAGGAGAAATCCAGTGCAAAACTCTTAGTATTATGTCCTGAAAGCTGAGGTGTTAGTGGTAGTCCTGAGTATAATCACGTCCTGAAAGCTGACCTGAATGGTATTTCCAAGAAGGGAGCACATAGCAACCACCATCTCTCTCCCATATTACGTGAAAATGGAACAACCCCTAGCCATAAAACCAACTATATGAATGTGAGGATTGGTTCAGTCCCCGCCACACGCTCCGCTCCTTTAACTCTTTCAGTGCCACTCACGAGATTTCTCTGGTTTTTTTATAGGTGGTTGCGTGCCACAATTATTTTAATTTTTTTTTATTTGCGATCTGAAAAATTATTGCATCACCCGAGCCTACCTGAGTATAGCCGAGCTGCGCCGGTGATCACTGTGGAAAAAAGCGCCACCTGTCGTCTCCCAGATGACATAAGTGATTTTGGAATGGACTCAATGAAAATGAATGGGGAAAAAAATCCGGTACTCCACATTTTCCAGTTCACTGATCCAGCCGGGGTTACCACAGTTCATTCTGGAGCCTCAGATCCCCGCGGATCATGGAGATCTACACACGTATCCATTGGATCCATACACGTATCGATTTTTTCGAATGGTGATCAGGAATTGGAATATACCAGTTGGATACCATCTGATGTCAGGTAAGGACTCTATGTTATCAGTGGTAGGATAATCGGAGTAAGTTTGATGAAGTTATAAGCTGTTTTGTGAAATGTCTTCTTTCGGTTTCACTGTAAAAGTCTGTGAGGAAATCAACGGAGCGATTATCAGTGCGCGGCCGTAATGTGCTTGCGTGCACGTATAATATTGATCATCTAGCGTTTATTTGAAAACGATTCATAAAAAGGCCGACGAATATCAACGTTGTGGAATATTCCACTAAAAGACGATTTTCATAGAATGCTCCAGAATGAGCTGTTTTTTATATCAAAACGGGGGCTTTTCTAACTGCTCTGAAACGGAAATGACGCGATAAAAAAACAATCTGCCTTCACAGCACTGACTGGAAAATAGTCTTTGATAATGCGATGGGCAGATTAGACACATAGCCATAATTTTAAACATAGATTAGGCGATATTAACGTTAACATTGGCGCCGATGGTGGCATTCAAGCGGTAAAACGGAAAACCAGGCGTGGCACTGAAAGAGTTAAGGTACTGTGTTGATTGATGCATTCCCCGCCACACGCTCCGCTCCTTTAAGGTGCTGTGTTGATTGGTGCATTCCCCGCCACACGCTTTTGGAGCAAGTATCAATTCCAGCGCGCACCTGTCATAGTTTTTGATTAGCGCCCCAGAGGCTTTTTATACTGGGACTTCCCTTCAATCGATGTCGGGTCGTTTTGAATACTTCTGTTTCTGCCTGTTGTTCCCCCGTTGCTGTGCCTCGTCTACTCTCCCTCCAGGACATCTGTGGATTGCCGCTGGTGAAGACCTTGTTCCCAGTTTTGAGCTGCGCCTCGTTTACCCGCTTTACTCTTGCGCTTTGGTGAGTTTGAACCAAACCCTTTTTTTGGACGATTCTGTTTTGTGTGTTTTGAAGAACACTGAAGAGTTCTATTTTTGCTTACACTTGACTCAGCTAAGTTGTGTGTTAAAGGAGACACTGAAGATTATCATTTGCTTGCACTGGACTCAGCTGGGGTGTGTGTTTAGAAGAGACACAGAAGTTTATCGTTTTTGTTTTGCACTGACCCTCAGCTAAATTGTGTGTTGTGGTGAACACTGAAGATATCGTTTTGTTTGTTCTGACTCAGCTAAGGGAGGAGGAGACCGCACTGCCTCTGTGTGATGTGGACTGTTATTTACCTTTCTCTCTCTCTCTCTTTTCCACCTCGAGTTGAAGCTGGGAGTATCTGCAGAGCCGCTTCAGCGTCAATACCGTTTCCCCACCTCGAACACCAAGAGGATCTGCAGAGCCGCAGATAACTCTGCTGAAGGCAGTCTCCCTTTGTTTCAAGATTGTTACTTGCTCCTTTTTGACTCTGAAAATAAATACGCCCTAGTATTTGGCTAACTCTGAACTACCTGTCTGTGCCGTGCGTTTGAGGTCGGTTTCAAACCCTAACAATGAAATTACTATTTGGCACGTTATATGTAGTCCTGTAGGGCTGTAACGAGTATTGTGTTTCAGCATACAAGCCAGCATAATGCAACAGTGCATTTGAGAGGAGAGTGAGAGTGTGTACAATTTGAATGAGTCTGAGATAGCAGGCTCCCATATGCAATCATTCGTTTGAATAACCGTGCTCAAGTCAGGCCAAATTAATCAGCACTTCAGCGGGAGATTTTGGTCTGCCTGTGCTGTGAGGGAATTCTTTTTACTCCCTTGAAATTTTAATATGAATTTAAACGTCAGGGTTTTCTGTGAGGATGAGTATTAGGACGGCGTCACATGCAAAACTGGAAAGCTCTCCTTAAATGTGTGTGTGTGTGTGTGTGTGTGTGTGTGTGTGTGTGTGTGTGTGTGTGTGTGTGTGTGTGTGTGTGTGTGTGTGTGTGTGTGTGTGTGTGTGTGTGTGTGTGTGTGTGTGTGTGTGTGTGTGTGTGTGTGTGTGTGTGTGTGTGTGTGTGTGTGTGTGTGTGTGTGTGTGTGTGTACTTATTCCACTACTCCGAGTCTCGGACCACTAGCCTAGCTGTTGGCCAAAAACACCTCTCCCATATCCACTTCCATTAATTTATGCTAAACTAGGCTAGCTTGTAGCCGGTTAGCTTTCTACTGAACAACATGGAGAGAGGAAATTTGTATCTTCTTGTCTGACTCTGGAGAAGATGGTAAGCACATTTCCCATAATGTTAGTGTGTTCCTTTAATAGAATGAGGGTAGAAGATACAAATAGGATGCAAAACCTTTCAAATATATAAAGCTCTTATCTCTTAAGAAACTGGTGCATTGGATGTGAAAATTAATAGGATGAGATATATTTGATACTTGATTGTCATAGGCTATATACATGAGATATAGATATATAGACTATAGGTGTAGTTTTGTCTTTCAACCTCCTGTGAGCTTGTGACACTGTATCTAGCTGGGAGATATATTTTTAATGGAGAAGCGCCATGCCCCTTGTTCAGTTTTTTACAGATATCTTTGTTATAAGGATAACGAGCTAGCTAAACAGTTTTGTGCTTACAGCATTATTCATTCGGTTTTGGGAATATCCACACTTGCTAGCATCTTTGTCGAGAAGTTCAGCTACTGGAAATACAGACAAATGCATGAAGCGGGTGCAGTGCAAAGGTGAAAGCTGTGTCATAAATACACATATCCATAATTCACAGTGATGTTTGCTATTATAACAATTAAAACAATACAATTTTGAACATATTTTTTATATAAAGAATTAAGTGTCTGTTTCCCTCTTCCAGAGATAGAGAGCAAGCTTGCAAGTGTTGCACCGGTCCAACTTTTTCAGTCCCGATACCGATACCTGGGCTTTGGGTATTGGCCGATACAGAGCACTGCTCTATTACTTTTAATGAACAGTATAGCCTTGGACCAGTGAGGTCATTGGACAAAAAATATTGAGATATAATGTTTCTCCCTTAGAGAGAGTTAACATGTCAAAAACACAGCAAATCAAGTCACTTTTGTTAGATTTCTGCCATGTTAGACGTGTATCTTGGTATCGGATTTAGTATTGGGGAAATTATTCAAAAGAAATCTATTTTAGCCTGGTATCGGAATCGGACCGATATCCAATACCTGTATTGGTATCGGTGCATCCCTAGTTACTTACAGTATATTTCTCCTGTTAAATATTCTTCTTTTATTTTATCTCACTAAACCCTCAGATTTTGCAGGCTTAAGTCAGAACCAGAAATGAACATTTAAAACAATATCAGCTATCATTGTTATCGCTTGTTAAGAAAAGAATATCGGTTATAGAGATAAGATTCTTTGGCCATATCACCCGGTCCAACTAAGTGGGCAGATAATTCTATATTCCCTTTTAAGCACGTGTGGGTAGACTGAACCAGAAGATGAATGTGCATTTTATCTTACCCTTGTAATCTCTAGGTCTATGTAAGGGCATTCAAGCCATTATTTTAAGCGTTGGTGGACCCATTCCACGAGCAATCGATTTAAAATGGCCCAACATTAACATTAGACGCACTGTTCAATATAATAAGCTCTTCAAAATAGATGGCGGTCACTTCCCTCGTAGCAAGTGCAAGGTTAAGGTCACCTGTATTGCGGCAAAGTAATCATGTAAACTCACATGACCCTCATGACCTTGTTGAGGAAGAGCCCATTGGTCAACTGTAGGTAGCGCTCCTGGGAACTCTGAGAAATGAAGTTCACTTCCATGTACTGGCTGTAGAGAGGGATGGCGTCCTCTCTGTCCACTACATTTTCAAACAGCTGCACCTGAGAGAGAGGGGGGGGCAGGGGTCAGGGTGTGTATGTGTGTGTGTGTGGGGGGGGGGGGGGGGTAGACAACACACCAATAAACAGCAAGTGGAAAGAACAAAGATGGAGACAAGAGACGAAAGCAGACAGGAACAGGTACAAAGGCAGAGAGAGGGAGGAGAGAGAGAGAGAGAGAGAGAGAGAGAGAGAGAGAGAGAGAGAGAGAGAGAGAGAGAGAGAGAGAGAGAGAGAGAGAGAGAGAGAGAGAGAGAGAGAGAGAGAGAGAGAGAGAGAGAGAGAGAGAGGTGAAAATGTTTTCTCACAGGAAGCCACTTCAGTTAGGGCAGAATAGCACCTGCTTGGACAGTTGGGGAGATGCTCTCACACAGGGATGCACTTCACAAGGAGATGAAGCCAAAGAGGACCAGAGCCAACATCTCACTTGGCATGGGGAACACTGTGCAAACTGCAATATGATGACATTTGTTCCCAACAGTCCCTCCCAAAAAAAACAGATTCAACAGATTATGTGGATCTGTTATAACCCCTGTAAACCCGGCTAAACTCTCCCGTAGGCCACCAAGGATCCCTGCCCTAATGTCTGGCTAAACCTCTCCCATAGGCCACCAAGGATCCCTGCCCTAATGTCTGGCTAAACCTCTCCCATAGGCCACCAAGGATCCCTGCCCTAATGTCTGGCTAAACCTCTCCCATAGGCCACCAAGGATCCCTGCTCTAGTGAGTCCGGCTAAACCTCTCCCATAGGCCACCAAGGATCCCTACTCTAGTGACCCGGCTAAACCTCTCCCATAGATCACCAAGGATTCCTGCCCTAATGAGTCTGGCTAAACCTCTCCCATAGATCACCAAGGATCCCTGCCCTAATGAGTCCGGCTAAACCTCTCCCATAGGCCACCAAGGATCCCTACTCTAGTGACCCGGCTAAACCTCTCCCATAGATCACCAAGGATTCCTGCCCTAATGAGTCTGGCTAAACCTCTCCCATAGATCACCAAGGATTCCTGCCCTAATGAGTCTGGCTAAACCTCTCCCATAGATCACCAAGGATCCCTGCCCTAATGAGTCCGGCTAAACCTCTCCCATAGGCCACCAAGGACCCCCTTGGCTTGACTGAATGTTTGGTTCCCATGTGGAAAATCTTTACTGTTATTGTGAATGCAACCCCATCCTGCTGTGTTCCTCTCCTTCAGTGAAGTTTAGAACTACTTTCTATTGAAAGTTTTAAACAGCTCAAGGACACAGAGGTGCGAGGTCTAGGAGAAAACAAGCAGACTAGGAAGGGACAGGAAGCTCTCGAAAAGGAGAAGTTGGGTGTTTTTGCTTTTCAGGCCACAATGACAATAAGCAAAAGACAAAGACTAGTGTTTGTATTTTGTTTACCCCATGCTATTAGGCTAATTGTAATGAATTCCAAATAGAGAGGAACATTAGACAACTGCCACCCCCCCACCCCCACCCCACCCACCCAACCACCTCCAATGTACAGTTTCTACGTCAAAATGTATATACTCTCTTTTCTGGACTCTTTTTGTATCACAAACAGTACTGTATTTGCAAATCTGGTATGTTATAAATGTATAGATGTAACTTAGCAGTACTGTCTATCTGTATGTCGTGTGTGTCATTAATTGAAAATGGGGGACCCTGATGTAAACAAGACGAAAGTCTTTCTCTGGTCTGCATCCTCTTAACAATTGTATTGAGCTGTACTGTACTGTACCCATTCTGCAATCTGTTAATAAAGTTTTCAATCAATCAATCAATCAATTATGTTTATAAAGTAATACCCTGCAAGTATTTGTGACATGTTATAATAATCAACATTTTACTGCTTCTGAACAAAACTATAATGGGCCATTACTCTGGGCATACAGGGCAAGTTGTTGTTATGCACTTCTATCAAGGCCTTTGTACCCACAGAGACGAGAGACCTATTCTATAACTGAAAGTAATTAATAATAAATTACATACCCATCGCACCAGCGCACTTTCCATGAATTCCTCTATTATGTCCATAACAGTGGAGTCCATTTTATCGTACACACATATAAAACACTATATAGACATTAATAAATTAAGGAGAGTGTAATTATTACGCATATGATAATGATAATCCATCTTGCTTCAAGTCAAACTGTTTGACATACAGTCTCTGTGACTGTGCGTCAACCCCTCCCTCCCTCTTCTCTTCCTCTTCTTGTTTCAGTTGGGGCTCGTCGTGCGTGTTGCAAAACCACACCGGATTTTCAAAACGCACGCTTTGTGTCTCTACTCTCTAGTCTCTAGTAAATCAGTCTAGTAGTACCGTCATAATGAGGATCATTCACACCTCAACCGAAAGACGAGGGAAATCATTTCCATTGAACTGAACTCCCTCAAAGCCACACAGGGTGAGGGAAATATGAGTTGTGTAGGAAGAGGCTAATTCTGCATCTGGTTACAGTAGTTTACCTTTAGGCTTTTAGTTTGCAGCGGGTTGTTCTCTGTTTGTCGGTGTCAGTGATGCTCGAGCCGAGGCCCACAATACACCCCACCACTCAGGACTAATTCAAGATTTGTGTAATGGTGACCTCTGCTGGATTAAAGTTGTAAGACAATTTTTCAACACAAGCGAGATCTATCTAGAAAGATAGAACAGTGTTTGAAATTTTAACAAATCCACCTCCCCCAAAACTGCATACTGGTGCACTTTTAAATTATATATTTGATTATAATCTTCACTACAATTTCATGCAGATGCACTAGAAAGTAACTAGGCTTCCAGTCAAGTTGGCTTATTTTACTTCAGAGGAACTAACCATTATATTGTATCATTATATATCTGGGAGCTACTTTCTCCCAAAGCCAGAAGTAAATCTCAAGTCTGGAACTGCTTCAAAGACAATGAATGGGAGACTAATGTTGTGGTCCAACAGAATGTTTTTGTTAACAGATTTGGCAATGGGGCGACAATAATGTATACAAGAGGCATGGTATTCTATCTTTTGGCCTTGCTCTGCTGGCAGCGGTTTATTTATCATGTAGTCTCATAATACAGCAGCACATATGATCTCCTCTCCGAGAGGGGCAGAAGTGAGAAGAAGGAACAGTAGGAGGGAACCAAGGTTTATATAGTCCCAACCTGGTGTAGACAGTAGACGCTCCGCCTACAGCGCCCTCAAGTGGACACAGATATACATGCAGTCATGAGGGCAGTAGAGAGCAATTACAGTCAGTTACAACCATACATACACCCTCTATATTCAACAGTTTTTATATTGGAATTTGTATATCCAAATGAGCTTTATTGTATACTAGTGGCCTCAGTTCTCCAACTTTCATGGTCACATTCATCTTTTCCAATGAATCATCTACGGAGCAGCTCCAGAATTTATATCTGATCACATCACATGTTTGAGTTGGGAGAGAATTGATCATCTTCACTAATATTTACCGTCTTAGACCAGAAGAATAACATGCATCATTTCTTAAATTGGGACAGTGTTTCCCTTTAAGGAGCCTATAGGCTATTTAATATTGTGTACTTTAATCAAGTCAACCTTTATTAACAGGGTTTATTTCTTCAGTCTGGATATTCTTACAAGTGCACAATATTGTATGGAACTCGCCCATGTGAAAATAGCCTGAATAAACAGATCTTCCTGGAAAACCCTGAGGTGGAGGAATCTCCTCTCCTGAAAACCCTGAGGTGGGGGAATCTCCTCTCATGAAAACCCTGAGGTGGGGGAATCTCCTCTCCTGAAAACCCTGAGGTGGGGGAATCTCCTCTCATGAAAACCCTGAGGTGGGGGAATCTCCTCTCAAGAAAACCCCGAGGTGGGGGAATCTCCTCTCATGAAAACCCTGAGGTGGGGGCATCTCCTCTCCCGAATAAACAGATCTTCCTGGAAAACCCTGAGGTGGGGGGGGGGGGCATCTCCTCTCCTGGCCGTTATGCCTGATGCCCCGTTCTCGGTGTGGCGTTGGTGTCAATGACATTATCGATGGAGAGAGGGGCAATATTGATTGATTGATTGATTGATTGAAAAGTTTATTAACAGATTGCAGAATGGTTACAGTACAGTACAGCTCAATACATACAATTGTTAAGGGGATGCAGACCAGAGAAAGGCTTTTGTCTTGTTTACATCAGGGTCCCCCATTTTCAATTCATCATAACATATATGACACACACGACATACAGATAGACAGTACTGCTACATCTATACATTTACTGACACTGTACACTGTACATTGATTGGAATACTGACAAAGCCATACTTGGTCATTTACTGTACAACTAGGTTAGGACATTTGTAGGGGCCAGTTTCGAATTGCAGTCTCCCGTAGGTGTTCTTTGAGAGTGTTTTTGAAAGTGGCTAGTGATTCACATTCCTTTACAGCTTTGGGTAGGGCGTTCCACATTGATGTGGCATAATTGCGAAACGTGTTTAGTCCCTTGTTTGAACCGAATCTGGGTTTAACATGATTTGTGGAGCTCCCTCTGGTGTTGTGATCGTGGTATTCACTGACCTTTGGGAAGTATTTTGACATGTACATCGGTACCTTGGTTGTGTAGTGTATCTTGTAGACCAGGCCCATTGCAAGTTGCTGTACTCAGTCGTCTACTCTAAGCCATCCTAGGTTGTCAAAGTGGGCAGGGGTGAGGTGGGTTCTAGGAGTCAGGTCAAGCAGTAGTCTGACTAGTTTGTTTTGAGATGTTTGTAATTTGGTTTTAGTGCCTTTGAGGTGCTTTGGTACCATGAGGTGCAAGCATAGTCGTAGTACCCTTGAATGAGTGCTCCTGCCAGAGTATTCAGGGTATTTTTGTTTACCAGAGAGGAGATCCGGTACAACATTTACATACATTACAAGAATCGAGTTCGTTGGTTGACTTTTTTTATTACATTGGATGCCATTTTGTCACAGGAAAGATTAGCCTCTAGGATGGAACCCAGGTAATTTCATCTTTCCTTGTGACAATATTGTCACCCACTGTAACTGAGAAGCCGTCGGTCTTGCTGAATTTGTTATTTGAACCGAAGAGAATGGACTCTGTTTTGCCCATGTGTAATGATAGTTTGTTGTTGGCCCATATGCAGATATAGATTAGCAATATAGATTTTAGATAATCTATATCTCTGTACCATGGTTTTCTCCTGCACAGTTAAAACATAAATCGACAAAACGTTCAGTGGTTTATTCTGTGAAAGGATTGCAGTTCATCCAAGAATAACTACAGGCACCTGACAGATACCAGGTAGAAACAAGTGGCTTCTAACATTGTGTGTTGGTGTGCAGGTTCTGTCAGTGAGTGTGGAACAGGCTGATCCAGTGTCCTGTCACCCTGCTGATATGCTTGTGCAGCAGTTCTGGGATTAACTAGCCTGGGATTATCAGATTGTTCAGAGCTGCAAGATGATATTGTCACAGTATTATATGGGGACCTCTTACGCGGTCGGTCACACACACACACACACACACACACACACACACACACACACACACACACACACACACACACACACACACACACACACACACACACACACACACACACACACACACACACACACACACACACACACACACACACACACACACACACACACACACACACACACACACACACACACACACACAATCCGTTTCGTTCCTCAAGGTGAACTCTCATAACCCACAGCCAATTAAGGGACTCACCCATTATACTGCAAGTACAAAATGACCCAACATGATGAAGAAGTTAAAAACGTCTATCTTTAATCTTTAAAACATTTCATGCACGCTGCCAAATTAACAGGTTGCTAAGCAATTCGTAGCAGTTTAATACAAACTCTATAGCTAGCAGTGAGCTGGAAATAGTGTACATTGGATGAGCATTTGCATTACTTTACCAGTGTGTGTGTCTGTGTGTGTGTGTGTGTGTGTGTGTGTGTGTGTGTGTGTGTGTGTGTGTGTGTGTGTGTGTGTGTGTGTGTGTGTGTGTGTGTGTGTGTGTGTGTGTGTGTGTGTGTGTGTGTGTGTGCCTCTCTTTATTCTATCATGACTTGGTTTGTTGTTGACCACCTTTTGACTCAATGTACTCTCCACTGGTTACAACAACAACAACAACAACAACAACATCAACACCAACAACAAAAGATACTACCCATCTCAACAAATCCTGTGATGTTCACATGTTCAAACAAGCGCCTGCACAGAGGGGGGCTGTTTGTTTCGCGGTCTGTTCGGGGCCTGATAAGATTCCTCATGTGTTGACTTGCTTTGGCCATGTTCTGTAGGGAGAGAGCGGAGGCTGTCTTGGTGGAGTGTATCTCAAGGCTGGGGGAGCATATCTCAAGCCTGGGGGAGCGTATCTCAAGCCTGGGGGAGCATATCTCAAGCCTGGGGGAGCGTATCTCAAGCCTGGGGGAGCATATCTCAAGCCTGGGGGAAGCTACAAGGAGCATGTTCGCAGTGCGGCACTTCTACTTACAGGGTGAGTTCAGTTAAGGTTCATCTTTTAATTAAGGTATTGACACGGGAACTGTATGATTATACTATTAATCTGAGTCTGGTAGATGTTTTTAGATAGATGTTTTCTTGATGTGTTGTTGTTTCCATTGTTGTTGTTGATGTTGTTGATGCTGTATTGTAAAAACATGCTGCTCAGTGCACACACACACCCCGTCCCCCATTAAGGGCCACAATGGAAATAAGCTTTTAGCTATTGTGTTTATCCTTAATAATTGTTTTTAAGAATGTGTATGAGAAGCTTGTTTCAGATGTAGGCCTATGTGTTTTTTTTTTCAAAGTCAATAAATTAATCAATCAAAGCCGCTACACCGGTCACCAGAGCCACACATAGCAGCTCCCCTGCGGCTGATTCTTTGCAAAAGTGGTCTATTTGTTTTACCCTCTGTGAGCAACAACCTAGTTAAAACCACATTTTAATTAAACATAAAAAATTTGAAATAACCATTGAAAAGTGTATCCCTGTTGCTCTACAACAATAATAATAATATTTTATTTGTAGGGCGCATTATAGTTGTGGAGCAAATCTCAAAGCGCTACATTTTAAAAGAACATAAAAACTAGCAAGAGAGTAAAAAAAATAAAGAATATAAAATAGCAAGACTAAAACTACTAAGGAGTAAAAAGAACAATACAACTAATAAAAGTGTAAAAAAAACATAAATTAAGAAGGGCTAAAACTGGTCAAATAACATAAAATGTGTGTAGCTAAAACTAGATAAAAATCAACTAAAGGCTCTAACAAAGTGGCTCATAGCTGGTGTAGCTGCTGGTAAAAACATTATTTGCCCTGCTGCATCCCGACCCACTGCTGTGTCATGCCACGTACGTGCCCCATGAAACTGAAAGGTAACCCAGCAGGTGTTATACCCCACCACCAGCCAAGTCACTGAACAAAGAAGCCTATGACCCCCCCCCCTTTACCCCCACCCTCATTCACCTCCACCTCCCTTTCTCTTCAACACAAACTCTGGCATGTTTTCCTCTAGCTAGAGGCTGCGGCGGCATCGACCTTCTCTTCTGCCTCGGGACTCCCCTCGTCGCCGGGGTCAACTTGTCCGAACCTGAGGAGGGTGAGGAGGGTGGCTTTGAACTCCTGGATGGTCTCCTGCACGCTGTTCTCCAGCAGGTAGCCTTCACTCTCCCCCTCTGGGTTCTCCAGAGCCAAGGCTCCCTCCACGGACGTCTGCAGGTACCGCAGGCTCAGACACACCGACACCTGGAGAAGGATCAACAACATTACCAGATACTGTCAATGGCGTGACTGGGCTGTTTAGGCTGTTATAGTGCATATAACGTAAGCTACTGTCCGATCTTCTAGTACCGTCAAATTAACCTAGCCTCTTCTGGTTGTTTGTTTGATTTTTAAACAAAGCTCACTGTCAATCTTGTATAAGAAATGTTTGTTAATTTTAAAGTCTCTGGTACATGGGGATTTGAAAAATGTATTCTACACAGGCACTGGAAGGACAGCCACATCAGAGGCCTAACATTGCTCAGGGAATCTATAAAAAGCCGGCAAAGGAGGGTGAGAAGAAAGGCAGGAAGAGAGGATCTGGAAGTGACAGGGCTGCCTGACAACCAGATGCCAAAAAGCCAATGGTGTCACTGTATGGATTGTTACTCCAAAACACTCATAAGGTGCTACCACCTGGCCCTTCATCAGACTGTATAGTGCTGTTACCACCTGGCCCTTCATCAGACTGTATAGTGCTGTTACCACCTGGCCCTTCATCAGACTGTATAGTGCTGTTACCACCTGGCCCTTCATCAGACTGTATAATAATAGTAATAATAATAATAACTTTATTTGTATAGCACTTTTCATACAGAAGTTGCAGTTCAAAGTGCTTCACAACAGTAAAAAAAATAAAAAAAAACAGGCATAAGCGAGCATAAAAATGATAGAGAGGTAGCAAGGTAAGGTAAATCACAGTGTTTCACATTAGGATCTAGCATCCCAATAGGCCTCTCTGTTTACAGTTTAATTCAGTAATACAAATAATAAAAATAGAATAGACATAGTAAAAAATAACTGCAGTTTGATTCAGTTTAAATAGGCTAAAAATAATAAAATAGAACGGACATCATACAACAGGGTATTTAACATACAACAGAGCAGTGCATCAGTAAAAAGTAAAAAGTGTGATAAAATAGTTCAATAAAAATATAACAGAGCAGTGCATCGCTCTTAATACTTTGAGTTTCTTTACAAAGTTCTACCATACAACAGAGCAGTGCATCGCTCTTAACACTTTGAGTTTCTTTACAAAGTACAGTTCTAAATTACCTTATAGAACAACAGAGCAGTGCGTCGCTCACAACTTAACAACAGAGCAGTGCATCGCTCTCAACTTTGAGTTTCTTTACAAAGTTCAGTTTTGAGGCGGTTAGGTGGTCGAGCGGAGATTGCGTTCGTCACCAGCCCCGGAGCTGTGAGCTTGGTTCGCCTGTTCGAATCCAGCTCACAGCTCCGGGGTTGTCACCAGCTTGGCTGGCCGTCTGCACTGATACAATTGGCTGTATCAGAGGGTGGGAGAAGCTGGCGGGGTGGGTCCGGGTCGTTGTAAACAGCGACTCCTACAGTTCGGTCGGGGCGCCTGCTAAGCGCGGATTGGACGTGAGGGGGATAGTGTGGTCCTCCCACACGCTACGCCCTCTCAATGAGAATCCGCGCTGCCAGGTGAAAAGAAGCGGTGATTGGCTGGACGTGTGTCGGAGGAAGCACGTGGTAGCCTCCACTCTCCCAAAAATGATCTGACTGTGGGGGGTAAAGCGCAGCGACCAGGAAGGGACTGGGAATTGGCATACGACTAACATTGGGATGGGAGAAAATCGGAGGAAAATGGAGGGGGAAAAAGACCAAAAAAAAAAAAAAAAAAAAGTTCAGTTTTGAATTACAACAGAGCAGCACTCTTAAAATTACAGTGCATAGGAGGCAGTGAGATCAAATTAGCATAGAACCGACACATGAATTTGATAGGAAGTGTATACAAGTAGGCAGGGTAAGACAAGTAGAGGTAACGTACAATTTGTGTCAGGATGTCCCTGATGTTTTCTTTTAAATACCTGAGCAAAGAGATAGGTTTTAAGCTGTCTTTTGAAGATGTCTAGCGAGTTGGCTTCCCTGGTGTTTTTGGGCAGTTTGTTCCATAGTTTTGGGACGTAGTTGATAAAGGCTGCATCCCCGATCCTCTTTTGACTGTTTCTGGGAGCCTCTAGTAGTCCAGCAGCTGATGATCGCAGTGTTCTTGCTGGCCTGTAATTTATTAGAGCGTTGTCGATGTAGCTAGGTCCCTGTCCATTTAGAACTTTGTACTGCACCTGGCCCTTCATCAGACTGTATAGTGATGTTACCACCTGGCCCTTCATCAGACTGTATAGTACTGAGTGTTACCACATCAGACTGTATATTACTGTTACCACATCAGACAGTATAGTACTGTTACCACATCAGACTGTATAGTACTGTTACCACATCAGACTGTATAGTACTGTTACCACATCAGACTGTATATTACTGTTACCACATCAGACTGTATAGTGCTGTTACCACATCAGACTGTATAGTGCTGTTACCACATCAGACTGTATATTACTGTTACCACATCAGACTGTATATTACTGTTACCACATCAGACTGTATATTACTGTTACCACATCAGACTGTATATTACTGTTACCACATCAGACTGTATATTACTGTTACCACATCAGACTGTATATTACTGTTACCACATCAGACTGTATATTACTGTTACCACATCAGACTGTATAGTGCTGTTACCACATCAGACTGTATATTACTGTTACCACATCAGACTGTATAGTGCTGTTACCACATCAGACTGTATATTACTGTTACCACATCAGACTGTATATTACTGTTACCACATCAGACTGTATA
>NC_140180.1:67207655-67322795 GCF_963971535.1 Notolepis coatsorum | reverse complement strand
CGCTATGAGTGACGCCCCTTGCTATGAGTGAACAGCGGAACGACTGCCGTCTTGTTGACAGAGCTCTCATATTTGCGAATGCATAAACTATATCTTAAAGTATGGCTATGTGTCTAATATGGCCGTCGCTTATCAATGACTTGTTTGCAGTCAACAACCATTAAGCCGTGTTGGGCAAGTTACTCAGGAAGTATAGGAGTTGCGGAAAGCAGGATGAGAGAGCGTAGATTTCAGTGTGTATCATTTAATCATTTAACATTTAACATTTGAAAGGCATACACACATTGGGGGATATCTTCGATGACTATGGTCTCCGCAGTCTTCGAGATATATACAACAAATTTGACCTCACCAGTTCCACTTTTTCTTCTATTTACAAATAAGAGCAGCTTTGAAGGCTCACGGAGTCCCATTAGATGTTCCACTTGAGCACCACAGGTTTCACAAATTCTTTTATGACAATGGAGACGTCGAGAGGCTTTGTCTCTGACATGGGGTTGGGGGGGAAGAGCGAGCGCGAGCCCATGTATTGTATTTATTATTTTTATGTCATTTAGTCTACTTTCATTCTGATTTAATTACTGGACTGTCATTATTGTTATTTCTGTTATTGTCCTGTGATTCATAAAAAACAATCCGTAAAAATGAACCGATTAAAAAAACAATCCGTTTTGACAATGTTGACTGCAAACAAGTCATTGATAAGCGACGGCCATATTAGACACATAGCCATAATTTAAGATATAGTTTATGCATTCGCAAATATGAGAGGGGGGGGGGGACCTGCGCGCGGAGTGTTTGCACAGTGGTCTCTCTCTCTCTCTCCCTCTCTCTCTCCATCTCTCCCTCTCTCTCTCCCTCCCTCTCTCTCTCCCTCTCTATCTCTCTCTCTCTCTCCCTCCAGAGTGCATGCAGAGGTGGGTTTCACTCTGCCGCAGTATGAGGAAGTGGTTTCCACTCGCTGTGTAGTCAGTCTAGGTAGATTGTGGGCGGGCATTAGCTACAACCACAGAGCCAATCACATCACTGTCCACTACCCAGAGCCCGAGTGACGTCACGACATGGCTCAAATCAGGATGGCCTAATTTACTGGAGAAGGAAATGGTATGAGCTGAATCAGAGCAATCCGCCAATATGGTATTTAGACACAAAATACATTGATACTAACTCCTATTACTATAATACAATGCTAGAGACTGAAAATGACATTTATAATGCATGTCACCTTTAAGTCCTTTGTTAAAGTTAGAGGTTCTATGTAGGATTGCAAGTAACTGTCTAACTGCATATATAACTTTCCACTAGAGGGCGCTCTAGGCGGAGCCACTCATGCTACCACCAGGTGGCGAGTATATAAAGAGATGTCTCCTCCCCCTCTACCTCTTTCCCACCTGCCTCTCACTGAGAGGAGAACTCATGTGCTGCTGCATTACCATGTGAATAATAATAAACCACGCCAAAGGCTAAAGATAGAAACCATGCCTCTTGACCACATTATTGTCGCCCCATAGCCAGATTCTGTCAACATCCTTTCTCTCAAATCACTCTGTACTAAGCCCACACCAATCCTGGTTCAGAGCCAATCATAGCACATTATCAGCCATCTCTTTAGTTACTAATGACGTACAGTAATATCAGCTTTAGACGAGAAGAAACACTGTGCTGCCCTCTTTATTGATCTGTCAAAAGCTTTTGATACAGTCGATCACCATTTACTCTTTTTTATTTTATTTTTATTTTTTTCCTCCTTTTTCCTCCTTTTTCTCCCATCCCAATGTTAGTCGTTATGCCAATTCCCAATCCCCTTCCTGGTCGTTGCGCACTCTACCCCCTACCGTCGGTCCGGGAGGGCGGAGACTATCACATGCTTCCTCCGACACATGTGTACCCAGCCCACCGCTTCTTTTCACCTGGCAGCGCAGACTCTCACTGGGAGAGTGTAACGTGTGGAAGGTCACACTACCTCTCCTAGATCCTTCCCTTGCTGTGCAGGCGCCCCGACCGAACTGTAGGAGTCGCTGTTTACAACGACCAGGACCCACCCTCGCCGGGTTTCCCACCCGCTAACACTGCCAATTGTGTTAGTATGGACGGTCGGCCAACCCGGAAGCACCACAGCTGGATTCGATCCCACTGTCTCTGTGGTGGTAGACAGACGCTTAGTCCGCTGCGCTACCCGGCCGCCTTATACCATTTACTCTTAAAAAGATTAGCTACTGGGGCGCCCCAGTGGCGAACCACATAGCGCGCTCAGCCGCGACACGGCCGACCCGGGTTCGATTCCTGAACCCGTCGTTATTTGCCGAATGTCTTCCCCCCACTCTGTCTCCCATTCCTCCTCTATCTCTATCTACTGGACTGCCCAGTAGAAATAAAGCGATAAAACGCCAAAAAAAAAAAAGATTAGCTACTATTGGTTTGGATAGAAATGCATGTGATTGGTCATAAAATTGTCAGCTAAATGACTAAATGTAAATGTAAATGTAGTTTATTACACGCTGAACATCGCCCATTTCCGAAAGAATCCAGTCTTTTCCCATAGATCGCGAGATAGGACACGTTATGTGCAATAAGCCCGAATCGTTCTGGTTGATTCCCTGAACCCCAAAATACTCCCAAATCAAAGGTATATAACATGTGTACCTTCACAAAATCATCAAGGGGGGGGGGATCCTATCGTTAGAAAAAGCCTTGTTTATGACCGGTACAGTAAGCCACTGTGATCGTTACATAAACATGTTTCACATTTGGTAAAATAGACATAGGGTCCTTACCTTAGCCAGAAGGTAATCCAAAAAGAATAATTCCAATGATCCCATCGGCGATCGCGATTACAAGTTTTATATGTAATTATTACAAGTGTTTACGGGACACTATAGGTTTTGAGGCGATCGGATCTGCTAGCAATTGCTTTGTATTGGAAGAGCTCCTCCCCCACAGAGCGAGCCTCGATGCCTCTGTGCATTCATTGACAATACTGCTGCCTTTCTATCCAAGTTCAAAAGATCGACGATCTTTTGGTGAGATTCGATCGGCATTGCAATTCCAGCGTATGTGGCTGTGCCACAGTGATTCAGAGAGCTCCGGCCGGGTCTGTAGAGCAGGGATCAAAGGAAAAATATCAAACAATCTAATAACGAGTATATGAGTATACTCGTTATTGGCGAGGAATGAGTTAATGCTAATTATCCTAGTAAAAATAAATGTAGCCAGAAACATTGAATATGATGGCTTACACATATCTACCATAAGTGGTTCTAGCATTGAGAGTCATTACATTTCAATTCCATGTCTCCAAGTTGTGAAAGAAAATTGGCTTCCTATACAGAAACAGAACCAGCTTTCCTTTGATTAGTAGGAGAGTTGTTGAAGCCATTTTCTGGATCAGTCCTGGACTATTGTGATGTAATTTATAGGCATTCTGCAGCCTCAACCCTTAAATCCTTGGACTCTGTATATCACTCTGCCCTCAGATTCATGTGTGGGAGGGGTTAGTAATAGGCTGGAAAACAGAGGTGATGTGTGTGAGTGGGAGGGGTTAGATATAGGCTGGAAGACAGAGGGCATACTTGCGGTTGGAGCGTGCCAGCTCTTGTCAGGCTGAGGATGTGGGTACCAGTAGGAGTAAGGGGAGATCAGAGTGCATTCTGGATGTTATCTCTTGCCATACCTATAAGCCTATTCATCGGAGGCAGTCGCCTATCATCTCTCTCTCTCTCTCTCTCTCTCTCTCTCTCTCTCTCTCTCTCTCTCTCTCTCTCTCTCTCTCTCTCTCTCTCTCTCTCTCTCTCTCTCTCTCTCTCTCTCTCTCTCTCTCTCTCTCTCTCTCTCTAGAGGTTCTAGAGAGGGGACAACAATAGGCCTGCTGGTACACGGGTCATAGTGGGCCTAGGTGGAGGAGTATGGAATCCAACTTAGAAAGAACATATTTTTCACCAACTTATCATGTTTTGTATGCAAAACCTTTTCTTGACAAAGTCATTTGTAACTGCGTGGCCCAGATACATGTAGTGGAGTAGCCGACAAAGCAGGATATTTCCTTATAAAACTCAAGTAAAGTAGAAGTACTTCAGACTAAGAACATACAACTCTGTTTGACATTTTCAGAGAAACAATGTTTTTATTATCTAAAGATGGTAAGTTAGAGTGCTGTGTTCATTCATAGTTAAAGACCGAGGTTGAGTACTTTCTTGTGATATACTGTCTCACATTCACACTCCCAAGTGATTTGGATTGATTTTACAACTGCAAATACATAGGCTGTCGAAAATATTTCCAAAAATTATTCCAAAAACAGACTTATATGGTTCTTCAGTGCAAGGGTTCAACTGTATTTAGTTACTTTCCACTCTTGGTATCCCTCAAAAGTCACATGTTTTACTCCCAAACATCTGTAACTGCCTGCTCACCCAATACCAAAGGAGAGAATGTGCTTAAAACACGTCTCAACATCCCATAAATAGTGTTTTCACCCAGGAAGGACGCCTGACAATGTGACTTAAGATGGAAAAAGGCATTCAGCACTTGTGTCCGCAGAGACATCTTGACACCTTCCGCAGAGCATACAGGATACAGGCTCTCTACAAGGTGCCCTATAAACTTGCCCTAGACTGCCACCCATTGGTGATCTGCCCTCAATAGTTACAATTTTCAGTGTGAATGTAACAAAATAGCACATGTCCACTGAAAGCGTAATAGAAATATCATCATATAGCAAAATGTGTGTATACTGTATGTTCAAAGACATGCTGAGGTGAGAAGAGAGATTTATGATCTGTGATCTACAGATCATCTACAGACCCAACCTGCTTTTTGAAAAAATATGTACAGTATATACAACTTATGCCTCTCATTCACCCATTCACTTACAGTAGAGGGAACATGACCCAGAGTTTAGGCACTATTTTACCTCATGGGCTGAAAGAACATGAATGAAAGAATAGGCAGATGCGGATCAAAGTCTTTATGAGGTGCTGGACATTTACATTTAGTCCTTTAGCTGACGATACTGGATAAATACCACCAATACCTCCCGGCCACTGCCACTAAGCCTCTTCAACTCATTCAGAACGCAGCGGCCCGCCTGATCTCAAACCTACCGAAGTCGGCCCATGTCACCCCACTTCTTAGGGACCTGCACTGGCTCCCCATTGCTGCACGAAAATCCGCTTCAAGGCCCTCGACCTAGCATACCGTGCGGCAAAGGGAACCGCTCCCGCCTACCTCCGGTCAATGGTCTCCAACTACACACCCTCAAGACCCCTACGCTCTGCATCTTCTGGCCGCCTCAGACCTACTCCTATCCAAGCTCTGGGAGGGTCATCAAAGAGAAGTCGCCTATTCTCAGTCCTTGCCCCACAATGGTGGAATTAACTACCCACCCCAGTTAGGACAGCCGAAACACGTCCAATCTTTCGCCGTCGACTAAAGACGCACTTCTTCAACCATTATCTGAATAAAAAATATATATAAATAAATCTAACCCTACTAACCGTACTGTCATGCACTTGTCCTAATAAACTAACCTACACTGTAACACTCAACACTTTGATGAACATTGTTGCTCAGCTGATAGAGTTGTGCCCTTCCTGATGGCTTGTCGTACAGAACTTGTAAGTCGCTTTGGATAAAAGCGTCAGCTAAATGACTAAATGTAAATGTTATTGTAAATCCATATAGATTCTTTAAAGGTGCTATACGTGGTATTTTTTGTTTGTTAAAACAAGTGTTAAATAGTATACATTCCAACAGTCATCGCTAATATAGTGTCTAGTCAGTAACATGGGTCTCCCAGTCCCTCCACTCTGCAGTAAACAGAAAATCTATTTTCTGGTATCTCGTTCCCACTTTATCCAATCTGGAGAGAGAACCCTAGATATTTTTTTACTTATTTCAAGAAATCTTGCCAAGCCAAATTTGCTGGCAGATTATTTGACTTGTTCCAAGCACATAATTATTTGCTTAAAACTAGTTTGTATCCTTATTTTTGTCAGAGCATTTTTGCAGTGTGGAGTTCTCTCTCCTGACTGGATAAAGTGGGAACGGGATACCAGCTAATTAATTGTCTGTTTATTGCAGAGCGGAGGGACTGGGAGACTTATTTACTGACGAAAACACTATAGCAGTGATGGCTGTCGGAATGTAGAGCTATCATTTTAACATATATACCACTTATTTTAACAAAGTTAAAGTTACAGCACCTTTAATCACCAACGTTTCACCAGTGAACTGTCTTCATCAGGGTATCTGAATGAACACTTCACAGATTGTAGGCCATATTTTACCTTATGGGACGAGGCAACATGAACCATTCATTTGTTAATTTAGTTTTGATTGATTGCTTAATTATACCATCATTCATGCTACCCAGCTTTTTAACCCAGCTATTATAATAACAGCCTATTGCTTTCTCAATTGTTATATCTCCTCCACTCCTTATTTATGAGGGGAGGGGAGGAAATTAGCAGAAGTCAAGTTTGGGATGCAGCCTTTGGTTAACAAGAGATATGGCGACATCTGGTGGTTTTATCCTGTGCATGCAGATAATGCTGTACTACTCTAGTAGACGTGGCAATGACGTCGTTTACCGGAAACGACCCGGATTGGAACTTTAACTCAAGGATTTGCTGGTCGCTGCTGGAAACGTCGAAAGGCTCAAATATTTGTGTAATATTGATTCAAGTAAGTTGAAATCAGTCAATTATATCTTATAAGTGTAGCTATATACCAGATTATAGTGGTTCTAGTTTTGATCGATGTTTACCAAGTTAAAATAGATGAGACAAGAAGGTTAGCTAGTCGCTAGCTAACATTAGCCAGTCGAGCTTCTTGTTTGTACTTTGTATCTCTGGCTGTCAGGCCACAATCAGCTGGGCGTCGTGGTGGTTGTCGGCCCCCAGCCACTTCATCTTAACGCTCGTTAACGATGCTAGTTAGTAACTAGCTTGTTAGTGGTGATGTTTGTGTTACGGTGGCCATATATTTTCGGGTTGTTGTCGCGATTTCAGTTAAATTGGCTTTGCCTTGTTTTTGGCACAAATCGGTGGCCATCAGCCGGCTTGTTGCTACTCTTCTCAACAACACCACTCGGAATGATGACTACTTATTTATTGCCTGTGGAGGCCGTTTTTAAATCTGCTAAACCAGAACCACCCACTTAATCTCTAAATAATGTAAATATGTCCGTTCTACCACAGGGATGAATAAAAGCATGTGCATGCACGAATCGCCACCTTGTATGTGAGGAGGGGCTGCCGAGCTAACGATCAGACCGGAGAAAGAAGGACCCTTCACTTCATCCTCTTCTTCACATCGACCCACAAGTTAGTGTTCGCTTGCGGGCAGAGGTGACACACCGGTCTCAAGATGACGTGCCGTG
The DNA here is from genome assembly GCF_963971535.1 of Notolepis coatsorum. NCBI lineage: Eukaryota > Metazoa > Chordata > Actinopteri > Aulopiformes > Paralepididae > Notolepis > Notolepis coatsorum. Next base: position 67,315,417 of record NC_140180.1, on the reverse strand, counting down.
ACCGGACCACCGAGTTCCAGTCGGCTTGCAAATCTCTGCAGGGCAGCCAGGTAAATGTTCTGCCTGGGGGGGGGGGGGTGTGATCCTGTGTGATGAACTGTGACCCTGTGTGATGAACTGTGATTGTATCACCAACACATTGTTTTGCTGTCTCGTCTGATTCGGAACACGATTGTAGTAGTACGTATTCATACATGTATCTGTGAAAGGCCTTTACGCAAAATAAAATGTTTAATTAAAAAAGCTCTCCCTAGTAGCAAGTAGGGCTGTCATTGACTAAAGAAATTTAAGTAGCCATAGGATCGACTACTAACTATACCCAACATCTATTATACAAATACTCACCAATTGGGGCGCAACATAATGTAAAGACATGACATTACATTGTTTGCCATTTTTTAATACACTACCGTGGTCACGTGAATGGTGCAAAGTTACAATATCGATCGTTGATCGTTTGTACAGTTTAATCTTTATAATATTTTCCTCAAACTGAGCCTACAGGTGACCTGCCATGCCAAAATGAGAGTTCCTATGGATTTTACTATGGTCACTATGGTTCCTATGGTCACTTCATTTTTGCATGGCCAGTCAACTGCAGCTACGCAACTGGATTGCGTAGCTGATTGATTGATTGAAAACTTTAATTAACAGATTGCAGAATTGGTACAGTACAAACAATACACACAATTGTTAAGGGGATGCAGACCAGCGAAAGACTTTCGTCTTGTTTACATCAGGGTCCCCCAGCTCAGTTTGAGGAAAAGCCTCATGCAAACAGCTGTTATAGACTGCATTTTGAACAGCAGGACCTCATTAAATCGAGTGTTACTGGTAACCATATGCTTTTACTTTTTAATAACTCATTCAAGATGGAATAAAACATAAAGATTAACTGACTAACAAACACATGGTCAACTAAGACCAACCGGACCAGTTAATCAGGTAAGAAGGAGCAGAAGTAAACATTTATTCATACAAGCACCTTTCAATACACTTGTGTAACAAAGTGCTTCACAAACTGAGATCAAAATAAAGGGAGGAGTTACACAACAACGTCAGTCTTTGTTATTTTCCCTTTCACATTTAAACGGCCTCCCTCTCAACATTTCTTCTTTTTGCTTCCATGGCAGAATGGCATCCAGCCCAGTAAACCAGTGCTCAGCGCTCTCAAACAACGCAGCGACTTCACAGTCATGGCCAAGTAAGTCCTGCAGAACCACGTTTTTATGACTTTGTTTTCCGGTGACCAGCAGACTGTTGTTTTTTTGTCTTTTGTGGGGCTGGTGAATTGTGTTGTTTTAGTTTCAGGGACCACTCCCAGCAACACTTAGCACTTGTTGATAATGATACCAGTAGTGAAAAATCCTAGATGTTATGCGACTCATTTGTCAGGGACTGTTCAGAGACCCTGATTCTCTGACCCAAGTTTAATACCTGCTGTATAGTGGGGTCTGGGGACCGCCAGGGGTCCTTGAGCGCGTGCCACGGGGTCCCTGAGCAAAACGGGTAATAGATTAATTTCACATTCTCTTCCACTAGAAGTTATTACAGTTGAGAGCGACTACACACAATATAAAGAGTGACTATTCTGATCATAGGTTTCACACTCTCCTCTGTTATTTCCTACGGTATAGACAGTTATGGAATTCTGGACTACATCATTTGGAACAACAGATATCTTTTCAGATGAGTGTCCATGGCCTCTTATGAATCAAGTAGTTATTAGAAAAGACAAATCTTAGATAACTTTGCTACCTGCACCTGGTAAATGGTGCATTTATATAGTGCTTTACAATTTGTTCCTCACATTTTACACATTCACTCGCATGGAGGCAGCCATGCAAGGTGCCGAACTGCTCATCGGGAGAAGTTAGGGGTTAAGTGGCTTGCTCAAGGACACTTTGACACACTGCCCAGGGGGAGCGGGAATCAAACTGGGAACCTCCGGATTACCAGACGACTGCTCTACCTCCCGAGCCACTGTCGCCCCCCCAAATTGACAGAATTACCAGCCACAGCTTAAATGTTCCTGCATTTAGCTGGTGGCTACTTTAAAAAATGCACTAACTACAATTTTCAATAATTTCTGTGTACAGTCAACCACCTATGGTTACGTTGAATAAGCAGATAATATTTCTTAATACTAAAGATGGTGGCAACAACGAAACTACTTGCTACAAAACAAACATATTCAGAGAAAATAATTAAATATTATCCAATTTTATGTTGAGTAATACTGCATTTTGGGTAGAAATGTGAGCTTTAAAGGTGTTTTAAAATGAACAACGATCTCTGCTAAAAGTCGGAATTGTGCAATGATTTGTTGCCATGGTAACTAAGGACTCTGGCAGAAACCACTGGATGGTACATGTGTAGAGGCTGGTCTAAGTGGGGAAAAGGGTCTTTTTCTGTCACAAAATTGTCCGTTATGACAAATCTGACCTTTCTGTATTCTCTGTAATTTACCAGTGACTTAAAATATGAAAGAAAACTATGATAAATATGGCAGATACGGATGGCTCCCCATTCAAAGAGAATACGGGCCAGGGCCCTCCTTTAGAACCATTGCATGGCACAAAAAGGGGAAGATTTTCTAAGCAGAAGTTGTGATTTATATATATAAATAAATAAAAAAGAAGGTGCTTCCCGCCACAGAGACTTTACACCATGCATACGCAGAGTTTGGAGGGATTGGGAAATAACAATGTGAATGGTAAAGGTAGGTAGACTAATGTAGAAATTGTAGGATAGACGATGCCTTGTATGTTTACTTCACTGTAGGCATACGTTGACCTCATTTAGAATTTCCTTTCAAACAAATCGTGTTCAAATACAGTTTGGAAATGGTGTTATATAACACTTCATTGTGCCATGATTTGACATAGGGAACTTCTTGATATTTGATATCTGTTTTTAAATTAAACATAAATCAACCAGTAAGGAATACAACTGAAAGGGACAACAAGTCTCAGGTGTTTTTAACCCCTGACTGTTTGATATAATCTGCATATAGATATCCTTATGCAGAGAGTTAATTGTATCCATGACTGTCAGGATATAATGAACAAATAAAAAAGATGAGACAAGTACCCTGCTATATGGTCTGTTTCCACTGTCTGCTAGTATAACTATTGCAATAGGCTTATCACAATGAAGCCTGATGTTTGATGTGGTTTTTAAAATAACATTTAAACAACAAAAGATAAACCTGAAATAAGAGTGATTACGTTTCTGACCTGTTTCCTTATAATCAATCAAGTCCTGCATGTGTGGAACTACTGTTGCTGTAATTAGAGCAAATTTGTATCTGTGCGTAATGGCTGCTTTAGCGCTGTTGAAGACAGTATGCCTACTTTGAGGAGGATGTTGCAATTGAGATCATAACACTTTTCTGGTTATTGTAGATGACATTGGTTCAGAGGTTTACTGCCACTATGGCTTCTTATAAATTCTATTAGTAGGTTGGTGCTGCCAAACCTTCTTCAAAATCATATCCTATTTAATCAACTTCACAGCTGGCGAAGGAATGTTGGCTCAGCTAATAAGCCTACTACTGTTTTCATTTGTGATTTTCTCATCAATAGTGAAAAATAAAAATCATCAGACAAATCTTAGTTAAAGCACCTTTTAATTTCTGTCTCTTGAATCCAAAGCAGATGGTTTCTCCAGCCTATTTGTTGTCTGTTGCATAATGATAGTACTACTCCTTTATCAGTGTTTTTTGTGTATCATGGCATTCCGGTCGTGTTATTTACATTCCCACAGTATAATGACCTTGTCCGGTTTCCTTGATGCATGTGAAATACAAGCTTCTTTCACCTGGACTGGAATGGCTCCTGTGTTTTATTGTCTGCCAGAGAGCTAAATATGAGTTTTAGCCCGTTTACTAATCTCAGCACACATATTTTACATTAGCCCTGTTTTCCTGGGTGTAGCTTACTTTTTCCGGTACAATTATTTTTTATTTGTTTACCTTAATTAATTTCATTGATAACATTGTGCTGTAATTTAATTGTCTTAATAAATATGCATGATCAAGTTCAACGTTTGCTTGCCGCCATATTTAATCAATCCCTGGCGGAGTCAGTGGTCCCTGCCTGCTTCAAGATGTCTACCATCATCCCTGTACCGAAGAAACCCTCCCCAACATGTCCAAATGACTACAGACCGGTGGCACTCACCTCTGTGGTCATGAAATGTTTCGAGAGGCTGGTCAAGGACCACATTTGTGCCTCCCTCCCCAGTGATATGGACCCTATGCAATTTGCATACAGGACAAACAGGTCCACTGACGACGCGGTCTCCCAGGTATTGCACAGCACCCTCTCCCACCTTGACCGTCAGAAGGGGGGCTATGTGAGACTGTTGTTCATTGACTACAGCTCAGCGTTCAACACCATAGTCCCCACCAGACTGGTGGACAAGCTGATCGAGCTGGGTCTGAGCTCCGCCCTGAGCGCCTGGGTACTGGACTTTCTGAGTGAAAGACCCCAGGCGGTCAGGGTGGGGTGTCAGACCTCCAACACCATCACCCTGAGCATCAGGTCCCCCCAGGGCTGTGTTCTGAGCCCCCTGCTGTACTCACTCTACACACACGATTGTGTGGCCAAGTTCAGCTCCAACTCCATAGTGAAGTTCGCAGACGACACAGTGGTGGTGGGGCTGATCTCGGACAACGACGAGAAGGCCTACCGGGAGGAGGTTGAGGTACTGGAACGCTGGTGCCAGGACAACAGCCTGCTTCTGAACATTGGTAAAACCAAGGAGCTGATTGTGGATTATAGGAGAGGACAGCAGGAGACACACACACCACTGATGATTAACAGGGCTACCGTGGACAGGGTGAGCAGCTTTAAGTACCTGGGGGTCCACATCTCAGAGGATCTGACATGGTCAACACACATAGACACAGTAGTAAAGAAGGCGAAACAGCGCCTCTACCACCTGAGACAGTTAAGGAAGTTCAGAGTATCGGGGAAGATACTCCAGTTCTTCTACTCAGGAGCTGTAGAGAGCATCTTGACCGGAAACATCACTGCCTGGTATGGAAACAGCACGGCACAGGACAAGAAGGCCCTACAGAGAGTGGTGCGCTCAGCCGAGCGTACCACGGGTATTGCACTACCTCCCCTGCAGGTTCTATACAACAAGAGGTGCAAATCCAGAGCCTGCAGAATAATGAAAGACCCCCACCACCCCAATAACAGCCTGTTTCAGCTGCTGAGGTCAGGCAGACGCCTGCGAACCCCAGCTACTAGGACAGAGAGGCTTAGGCTCAGCTTCTTCCCCCAGGCCATCAGAGTCTTGAACAATGAACATTGAGTACCACAGAAGAACACTGAACTATCCACACATAAGCACACATGAGCACACACACGACACGCACGCTGTGCACGCTCACACACTAGCAGCCACTTTAACACTTTAACATGAGCGGGCACACACTCATGCCGCACACACCCACACTTATTGCCAAAAGGAAAGGCCACTTTAAATTAGTATTAGCAACAGTAACAGTGTATTGCACTACCAAAGCTACCTAGCATGTCCTATATGCTCTGTAAATAACTATGTACAAATACCGAGATGTCACACCATGTTACCTGTTACCTGTTATTGCACAATGTTTTTTGTATTGGATTCTATTATATGTTGTACCACTGTATTGCACATCGTTGCGGGCAAGACCACCCGCATTTCATTGTATACTCGTATGCCGTGACAAATAAAACTCTTGACTTGACTTGACTTGCTTTTATTTTGATATCCCTTATTTCCACGTTGAAATTACGCGATACATTAAGTGTGGGGTCGCCAAAAAAACTCCTAAATAAAATGGGGTTGTGGTATAAAAAAGTTTGGGAACCCCTGATTTATAGAATAAACCTACCTGGACTTCCGGTTTGAAATGTCTGAGTGAGCAGCCTTTGAAAAAAGCTCCCGGTCGCAATTCAAAACAAACGTGGAATAACATGATCTGAAAACGAAAAAAGTAAGCATTCAATGACAAAAGCGAGGAAGAACAAGTGGACATATGAGAAAACAAAAAAGACCCAAAAAGAAGAAAAGGAAATAACGAGGCGACGTGAAGAAATAACGAGACGACGTGAAGAAATGGCGCAGCTACAACAAGTCAACACGGAGATCCCCAGCTGGGCTGTGGAACTCGGAGCCAGTATTCGGGACATACAGGCAAGCATGCAAACTAGCGTGAAGGTAAACGAAGCGAACACGCAAAGCATACAGACGAGTATAGACAGACTCAGAGAAGAAGTAAAGAAAGGACAAGACGAACTCAAAGAAGAAATAAATAAGAGACTTGAGTCAATTGACAAAGTTGCTGAAACAGGAGAAAGACACGGTGGCGTTGGAAGAGAGAACGGCCGAGACTGAAGAATGGAGTACAGAAGTACAAAAGATTCTAATGGAGACTCTCGAGGAACAAGGGAAGATGAGAGAGAAGCTAACTGACTTGGAGGGGAGATCAAGAAGAAACAATATAAGAGTGTGGGGTCTGAAAGAAGGGCTAGAAGGAGCCTCGATGTCCAAATATATGGAAAGCCTAATACGAGAGAAACTGGACATGTCACTGTCAGAACACATCGATATGGGAATACAGAGGGCACATAGGATACAAGCACCGAGACCTCAGACGAATGGACCACCGAGAGCAGTCATAATTAACTTCCTGAGGTTTGAAGTCAAGGAGAACATTCTTAAGAGAGCCTGGCAGACGAAGATCGATGTGGAAGGACAGAGAATATCCTTTGACCACGACTATGCAGCGGAAGTGGCTGCAAAACGCCGAAGTTACACGGAAATAAAAAAGATTCTAAAAGAAAAAGGGATTCGGTTCCAATCACCGATGACCGCTCTGAAAGTATACTGGCAGGAAGGCACCAAAACCTACAGCAACGTACAAGAGGCAGCGAGGGACATATATCGGGATGGAGAGAGGACGCCGGGACGAAGAGAGGGGGGAAAACCCACATATACACCCACCCCGATGGAGAGACTGGAGAAGATGCACAGGTGGAACAGAGTCGAGAAGAGGAGGACGGATGAAAGATGGGGATTGGAGATGATTCGAGACAGAGCAGCTGAGGAGAGTGACAGAGGGACATCGGAGAGAAGCACAGGAAGAGCGCGAGGAACCACGATACTTCAAAAGGAAAGATAAGTACAAAACAAAACAAAAACATTTGACTAAGACCATGACTAAATGTGAAAGATGCATAGAAATACACACAACATAGAATAAGAGTAATTGTAAACATAAAAAAAAAAGATAAAACTTAAACGGAGAAGGCATGTGATACACAGTACAAATTAATGTGGACATAAAAATGACTGATTCTATGTCTCTGAAAATGACTGACAGAGAGAAAAACACACGTTGGACAGATTGTATATGTGTATGTATATATATATATATATATATATATATATATTAATTAAAAAAAAACATTACCGGGAGCTCAAGGACAGGGCAGCACACAGACAATGCTGGACTTACATGGTGTGTATGAATGAATGAATGAAAACTTTATTTAACAGATTGCAGAATGGGTACAATACAGTACGGCTCAATACATACAATTGTTAAGGGGATGTAGACCTGAGAAAGACGTTTGTCTTGTTTCCATCAGGGTCCCACATTTCAATTCATATAGACATTTATGACATACACAACATACATGACATTTATGGCATAGGGACATATAGGTATTTAGTACTGATACATTTGTGACATAAACGGTATTCAAATATACAGTACTGTTACCCCTAGATCCTGACAGAGTATATATGATGGGGAGGGGACTGTACATTAGGAGGGGGTGGGTGGGTGGGAGAGAAATATACATACGGCGGGGAGGGAATATATACATGCGGTGGGGAGGAGACTGTCTATTAGGAGGTGGTGGGGGTTTTGGGCATTTACGGTGGCCAGTTTCGAATTGCAGCTTCCCGTAGGTGCTCTTTAAGAGCGGTTTTGAATGTGGGTAGTGATTCACATTCCTTTACAGCTTTGGGTAGGGCGTTCCACATTGTTGTGGCATAATTGCGAAACGTGTTTAGTCCCTTGTTTGAGCCGAATCTGGGTTTTACATGATTTGTTGAGCTTCCTCTGGTGTAGTGGTTGTGGTATTCACTGACCTTTGGGAAGTATTTTGACATGTACATGGGTACCCCGGTCGTATAGTGTATCTTGTAGACCAGGCCCATTGCAAGTTGCTGTACTCTGTCGTCTACTCTAAGCCATCCTAGGTTGTCAAAGTGGGCAGGGGTGAGGTGGGTTCTGGGGTTCAGGTCAAGTAGTAGTCTGACCAGTTTGTTTTGTGATGTTTGTAATTTTGTTTTAAGAGCCTTTGAGGTGCTTTGGTACCATGAGGTGCACGCATAGTCGTAGTACCCTTGAATGAGTGCTCCTGCCATTAACCTGGTGAGCTTTCTTTTTTAGCCACTAGGGGGAGCCCTCTCAATAGGAGAGCCTTTTCTCCCCACCCCCCAGCAGGGGATAGAGGAAAGAAAATAAATACCTCTGACACCATGGAATTGTCAAACTTTGTTAATGTTGTAAATGTTTATTATAGTTCTTTGAATGTAAGTCGAGTAGAGTTAGCAGTGGCTACAACTACAAATATTATTTTATGTGACATGGGTAGAACGGGAGATCATTTCGAATGGAAAGATGACACAAATTAAAAGTATTAAGATGATGTCGCTGAATGTTAATGGAATGAATAATCCAATCAAAAGGAGTAAGGTGATGACGAAGCTTAGAAAAGAGGAGGCACATGTTATTTTTCTACAAGAAACTCATCTAATACAACAAGAACATGAAAAACTGAAGAGATTCGGATACGAGAATATGTTTTATAGTTCTTTTAAACAGAACCTTAGGAGAGGAGTAGCTATAGTGATTAAGAATGCAGTGAAGTTTGAATTGATTAAAGAAGTGAGAGATAAAGAGGGGAGATATGTAATGGCCAAGGGGAAAATGGAAGGCCAAATGGTAACATTAATGAATATATATGCACCCCCAGACAGTGAGAAATACCTATTTGAAACAATCTTTGATATTTTAGCAATGGAAGGGTAAGGCGTTTTAATCTGTACAGGAGACTTCAACGTAGTATTGAATTACGACATGGACACGACAAGCACAAAGAGATGGAGAACACACATTAGCAAATATATGAAAATACAAATGACAGAATTAGGAATCACGGATATATGGAGAGAAACACACACACTAGACAGGGAATACACACATTATTCACATCCACACGCAACATATTCAAGGATAGATTACTTCCTCATGACAACAGGGGACAGATACAGAGTAGAAGATTGTAGAATAGGGGTAACAGACATATCGGATCACAGCGCAACATATCTGACAGTAAATCTGAAAAGTAGACTGAGAAACAGTCTGGAGACTGAACGTAGGGCTATTGAATAACAAAGGCTTAGTAGAAGAAGTAAAAGAAGACATAATAAGATACAGAGAGGAAAATGATAACGGAGAGGTAGATCCAAACATTCTATGGGATGCAATGAAGGTAGTAATACGAGGAAAATTGATAGCAAAGGCAGCACTACTCAAGAGGGCCAGAATAGAGACATACCAGAACTTAGTAAAGAAACTGAAAGAATTAGAGAAAAAACACCAAAACTCAAAGAACCAAGAGACACTTAGGGAAGTAAAAGACGTTAGAGAAAAGATAAACAAAGAATTACTGACAGAAATTGAGAAAAAGGCTAGATATGTGAAACAGACATACTATGAAGGAGGAACGAGAGCGACCAGACTCTTAGCTAGACGAATCAGAATACAACAAACTAAATACAATACACACAATAAGAGACACAAACACAAACAGGTTACTAAGAGAACCAGCTGAAATAGAGAAGACTTTTGTAGAATACTATAAGACACTATACACACAACCGAAAGCGGCAGGAGAAGAAGAGATAGAGACATTCTTAGAAAAATTTGATTTACCATCGATAGGAGAGGAACAGAACAAAATATTAAATGCAGAGATAACCGAACAGGAAGTGGGAAATGCGATCAGTAAAGCAAAGAACAATAAGTCACCAGGTAGCGACGGATTCCCTTCGGAATTTTACAAAACATTTAGACAGGAACTGAGGCCCATATTAGAGGCAGCATTTAGACACACAATGAAAAAAGGAACAATGCCACCCTCATGGAAAGAAGCCATAATTACTACGATTCCAAAGGAAGGGAAGGATAAGGAACTATGTAGTAGCTTCAGACCAGTGTCCATACTTAATGTAGATTACAAGATGTATACATCGATAATAGCCAAAAGATTTGAGACATTTATGCCAGATATTATAGACGAAGACCAGACCGGATTCATTAAAGGAAGAAAAACACAGGACAACATAAGAAAGACAGTGCAGATAGTAGAGGAGATACAAAAAGAAGGAGGAAGTGCAGTACTAGTTAGCCTGGATGCAGAAAAAGCATTCGACAGTGTAAGCTGGATATTCCTATATAAAGTATTAGAGAAATTTGGACTAGACAAAAACGCGATGAAAACAATTAGGGCATTATATCAAGAACCAACGGCAAGGATTAAAGTAAATGGCAACCTGACGGACCGGATCAAACTAGAGAGGGCTACAAGACAGGGCTGTTGTCTTTCGCCGACGCTCTTCGATATATTCATCGAACCACTGGCTCAACTAATTAGACAGACCGAGGACATCAAAGGGGTGGAGATAAGGGGAACAGAACATAAATTAGGACTGTTCGCAGATGATGTGATAGTATATATGAGACAACCAGACACAAGCTTCCCGACACTGATGGATTTACTGACAGAATATGGATATTACTCAGGATATAGACTTAACGTAACAAAGACACAGACCTTAACATTGAACTACACCCAGGGACCGAAACTAAAGCCTGCCGCCCGCCAGGGGCGGTCTGTTTTTACCTTTGGCGCATGACACTTAGAGGGCTGCCCGCCATGTGGCGTGTAGACGTGTAGTTCATAACGATACTCTTGTGCGAGTACAGATTATAGCCGCTCGTCTTTTTTTTCTCCGCCGCGAGATCGTTAAAAAACTACAAGTCCCACATCGCACTCAAGTCAACGGTCCAATCACAGTAGAGTGACGTGACTGGTTTCATGAGAAAAAAAAGCAAATGACCAATCGGAAGCTATCATTTGGCTTGTTTACTTCCGTCTGCTCTAGTCTATATCGGACCTCCAAGAGCTAACGTTACTGTTTAAACAATGACCCAGTCAACTATTCACTTTTAGTTTAATACATGACGAGGCATTGTCTAACGGTATCTAGCTGGCTAGCTACTGATAGCTGCTGATATCAACAAATGCTCCAGCAATAGTCTACTCGAGTGCATAATACCTCCGTTCCCTCGTTAGCTAGCTTAGCTAGCTCACGTTGATCCATCTGTCCCAGTAAACTAAATTGTCTTAACGTTATCTACCGGGCTAGCAGTAGCTACAGATAGCTCCTGATATCAATGTCTTATAACATTGATTGAATGCGTATTCTAGCTGAGGGCATGTTGAATGTGATTTGACAAAAGAACGGTAACGTTATAAATAGGGTCCAGCTGCATCGCCGGAGAATCCTTGCATGCTGAATGTAGGGTCTAGCTGAATATAGGGTCTAGCTGCAGGGCCGGAGAATCCTTGCTGGAGCTGGAGGCTACTCAAGTATACACACAGACAGTGGAGCTGTTTGCAGATAGCAAGCATTTTGACTTATTGCGTGGTGGCGATGTCTCGCAGATAATACAACTACAAGTATGATTATATAATATATATTTTATTTAAAAAATAAAAATTATATAAAATATATATATATTTTTTTTTAATCAAAAAAAATTTGGCAGGTAAGAAATATGCTTGGCGGGTAGACTCTTCCCATCTACCCGCCACTGGCCGGTGAGTCAAACAGTTAATTTCGCTCCCTGACTACACCCCAACGACAGAGATCAAAGACAAATACAAGATTAAATGGGATATGGACAGGAGCAGATACCTAGGAGTGAATATTACAAGAGAGGTGGAGGGACTATACGATGCAAACTATACACAGATTAATCAGAAAATCAAACAAGACCTAGAAAGATGGACAGTAATGCCTCTAGACTTTAGCTCAAGGATCGAAATTATAAAGATGAATATATTACCAAGGTTACTATACCTATTTCAGGCTCTACCTATATTAATACCACAAAGCCAGTTCAGGGAATGGAATAAACAGATATCAAGATTCATATGGGGGGGGAAAAGGCCAAGGATAAGATATGTGACTCTACAATTACAAAAAGAGAAAGGAGGAATGGCAATACCTAGTTTAGAAGATTACTACTACGCAGCACAGCTGATAATAGTAACATGTTGGTGCAACGAGAAATATGAAGCCAAATGGAAAGATATAGAAACAAAAAAGGAGGGACTCAAAGTGCAGGCACTAATAGGAGACAGGGAGCTATACAGAAGAAAGGAACAACTAATAGACCCAATTACCAAATTCACTATAAATATATGGAACAAGATAGTAAAGAAATACAAGCTAGAAAAAGAAACCAAGATACTGAGATGGATAACGCACGACAACAAATTTAAACCAGGGAAAGAAGATCATGGGTTCAAAAGATGGGAGAGGGGGGGCATAACAGCAATATGTACAATAACAGAAGGAGGGGAGATCCAGACTCTACAAAAATTGAAAGAAAGATTCGGACTAGAGAATAGCGACCACTTTAGATATTTACAGATTAGGGACTACTACAACAAGGAAATAAAACTAGACAAAGACAAAGATCAGAATGGGATAATTAAGATAATGGTAAAAGCATACTAAGGAAGGAAGGGGGGGGGGGATATCAGCACTATATCGGGCAATAATGGACAGCAAGGACATCACAACCAAATATATAAAGGAAAAGTGGGAGAAGGAATTAGAAACGGAGATAACAGAAGAAGAATGGTATAACATATGTAAGATACAACACACAACCACAGGGTCAAGGATATGGAGGGAGTTTGGGTGGAAAAACATAATTCGATTTTTTATAACACCAGAAATACAGGGCAACTATACTCCAACACAGAAACCATGCTGGAGAAAATGTGGACAGGAAATAGCAAACCACACACACATATTCTGGGGATGTCAGATAATAAAGAACTATTGGGAAGAGATAGGAGGGATAATAAATGAAATAGTAGGATATGAAATACCCCAGACAGGACAAGTATTGTATTTAGGGAACTTAACACAGGAAGGAATGCAGGGGAAAGATATATACTTGATTAAGATATTACTAGTAGCAGCCAAGAAAGCACTGACGAAAATGTGGTATAGAGTAGAAGCACCGACGAGGGAACAATGGACAGAGATAGTGGGTGGGATACAGGAAATGGAGAGAATCACATATAGGCTGAGGCTACAAGACGAGACGTTTGAATCAAAATGGGAGAAGTGGGAAGAGTATAGGAAAAAAAGAAACGACATCACAGGAGAGTGAAAAGGAGACAAGAAGAAAAAACGAAACGAAAATAAACTATGAAGGTACCAAAGAACCCATGTCACTTTTTTTGTATTTTTTTGTATTTATTTATTGTTTCTCTCTTTTCTTTGTTTTTGTTTAGCTGTTTTTTCCTTTTCCCCTTTAGTGAATTTATTTTAGGTCAACTTGTCATTCGATTTTGATATTAATTTTTCTAATATCAGCTATATCTTTTAGTTCTTATCTATCGAATTCGATTGTACTGTCGTTTATAATTTTGACCGCCAATTGTATTATTGTATGTGGATGTTTTGTTTGTAAAGCAAAAAACTGGAAATAAAAATGTAAGTATAAAAAAAAAAAAATGATCTGCTGGTCCTGTGTTTCTTTCTCTCTGCGTGTACTTCCTTGTTCACATCAAGGAAACTATAAAAGAAGGAAGGGTCATCACGTCAGAATGCCAGCGTTCTATGCTCTGCTTGGTGCCAGTTCTATTGGAACCTGTATTAAATATATCTAAATAATACAAGCTATCCGAGGAAATATACATCAACCAATATATCAAACGTTAGCTAGTTAAGGATGCAGCAAATTGCCAATTATTCTGACATCTGAGGTAATAACCTGTTTAAATTACGGGTTTTAAACGAGGAGATGGCTGATCCCATTCAACTCAATGTTGGCCAAACTGAAATTTTCCAGCACTTGGCACTAATGTGCGTTCACACACTACACAGTAACGTGATGACCCTTCCTTTTATATTTTCCTTGGTTCACATTCATGAACTCACTGCTTTCCGTAGCACCTTTCTGGTCCAATGCATACATTGATTTAACGGTAGGTTCATCACCACACCGGTATGGTCCTTTAACCTAACCAGGATATACATTTAACAGTAGGTTCATCACCACACCGGTACGGTCTCTCAACTGGTGGGTCGCGACCCAAAAGTGGGTCGCGGGTCCATTTTGAGTGGGTCGCGGATGTGTGTGTAAAAAAAGAAAAAATTAAAAAAAAAATTATACTTTTTTTTTTTTTTTTTTTACTTTTTTTTTGCACTACCTATCTTTGTGAAAGTGGCTTCTCAGCTCTGGTCCAGCTGAAGACAAAGCGGAGGAACAGATTGGACATTGAGCATGACCTCGGAGTTGCTTTGTCTACCATCACCCCAGACTTTGAGACTCTTGTCAGGAGCAAACAACATCCCCAGTTATCCCATTAGTTCCCTGGGATGTTAAGCTAAGAAGTCTGCTAAGAAGGATATATTATTTATTATTATTATTTTATTTCATTGTGTTTTTAGCCCTTAGTTGCACTTTTGTTGCAACCCCAGTTATCCCATTAGTTCCCCCAAACTTAGGTCTGTTATGTTAAGCTAAGAAATCTGCTAAGAAGCATATATTATTTATTATTATTTTAATTTCATTGGGTTTTTACTAGCAATAGTTGCACTTTTGTTGCACTTTTTTGTTTATTTCATGTTTTGAAAGATTGCGTATTACTGCATTTTTTTTTTACATAAATCATGGTGGTTAAACATTTTGGGTCGCGACTTAATGACTAAGGAAAATGTTGGGTCCCGAGGCTAGACCAGTTGAGAACCACTGCCTAACCTTAACCAGGATATACATTTAACAGTAGGTTCATCACCACACCTAACTTGGGTATGGTCCTTTAACGGTGTCATCCTGTCATCTCTTTTTGCAGGAGAATTGGGAAAGACCTGAGCAACACATTCGCCAAACTGGAGAAACTCACTATCTGTAAGTCATCGGTTGTTTCAACATAGAAAATCTTGAAAAAGTCTTGGAGTATGTCTTGAGTGAGAGGATGCCTGCTGTTCATACTGTGTGCTTTTGTTCTGACGTTTCAGTGGCAAAAAGAAAATCCCTATTTGACGACAAGGCAGTGGAGATTGAGGAGCTAACGTACATCATCAAACAAGTGAGCTAATTTTCCTTACACTGTGGAAGATGCTCTTTCAATTCAGACTAATCTAAATCTTTCTTGTACCACAATATAAACGAAGTCTCAAGCGCATTCCTGTAGTATCGCGAGAGGGGAAGCGTTGGTCTGTAGAATCAGAGGAGACGCTCCAAGCTGCACTTGAATGTAAAGACTGGGGTGTGTTCCGCGACAACACGGATAACATTAATGACTACACGGAAACAGTGCTGGACTTTGTTTGTACTTTGGTAGAAGAAACAATCCCCACTACCACAATTAGAGTTTACCCAAACCAAAAGCCCTGGGTAGACAAATCCGTCTGCGAAGCTCTGAAGGCGCGCACCTCAGCCTACAACGCCGGGCTTGTGGCAGGCAACATGAATGACCACAAGGTGGCGAGATACAATGTTAGGAGGGCAGTAATAGAAGCAAAAAGGCGCTACAGGGATAAAATTGAACTTCAATATGAACAGGCTGACTCTAGAGCTATGTGGCAGGGCCTCAGAACGATGACAGATTACAAAGGCACCTCCCTCAAGCTGAACAGTGACATCTCCTTAGCAAATGATCTCAATACCTTCTATGCGAAGTTTGAGGCTGGGAATAACAGCACCAGCCTACAAACCACTGCAATAGAGGGGGGGGGGGGGCACTGCTGATGGAGACTCAGTGTTCAGGATAACAGAACATGAGGTGAGGAGGACCTTTAAGAAAGTGAATATCAGGAAGGCAGCAGGGCCGGACGGTATCCCCGGCCGCGTCCTAAAAGTCTGTGTCGACCAACTGGCCCCGGTATTCACTGACATATTGAACCTGTCCTTAGAACAGGCTGTCATCCCCACCTGTCTGAAGAAGTCCACCATTATCCCTGTACCCAAAAAATCCAAGCCTGCTTGCCTCAACCACTACCGCCCTGTAGCTCTCACCTCCATAGCCATGAAGTGCTTTGAGAAGCTAGTGAAGGGCTACATCTGTTCCTCCCTCCCCATCAACCTAGACCCCCTGCAATTTGCATATCGCCCCAACAGGTCCACGGAGGACGCCATAGCCCATGTGCTGCACACAGCAGCATCACACCTGGACAAGAGGCAGGGGAACTATGTGAGAATGCTGTTCATCGACTACAGCTCAGCATTCAATACCATAGTCTCCTCCAAACTCATAGCCAAGCTCAGGGACCTGGGCTTGAACTATGACCTCTGCCAGTGGGTCTTGGACTTCCTGACGGGCAGACCCCAGGTGGTGAGAGCAGGCAACTGCACCTCCTCATCCATAACTCAACATAAGGGCCCCCCAGGGCTGTGTCCTGAGTCCCCTCCTCTACACACATGGCTGTGTGGCACAGAGGAACAACAACACAATCATCAAATTTGCTGACGACACAGTAGTGGTGGGCCTGATCTCTGCAAACGACGAGAGGGCCTACCTAGAGGACGTTAAGGTTCTAGCGGGATGGTGTCAAGAGAACAGCCTCTCCCTGAATGTCAGCAAAACAAAGGAGATGATTGTGGACTTTAGGAGGTCGGGGGTCAGGGACAACGGCCCCATCAGCATCGACGGGGCACCGGTTGAGAGAGTGAACAGTTTTAAGTACCTCGGAGTCCACATATCCGAGGACTTGACATGGACCACACACATTGACCGTGTTATCAAGAAGGCACGACAACGCCTCTACTTCCTTAGGCGCTTAAGGAAGTTCAACGTGAGTCAGAAGATCCTCAAGAACTTCTACTCATGCACAATAGAGAGCATCCTGACTGGCAATATCACCTCCTGGTTTGGGAATAGCACTGCACAAGACTGCAGCAGACTACAGAGAGTGGCCTGTTCAGCCGAACGCACAATTGGAGGGGAGCTTCCCACTCTCCAAGGCATTTACAACAAGCGGTGCATGGGCAAGGCTAAGAGAATAATCAAAGACTCCAGCCACCCAAACAACTGCCTCTCTGAACTACTGCGGTCAGGCAAGCGATACCGGAGTCTCATGGCAAGCACAGAGAGACTCGGACGCAGCTTCTATCCCCAGGCCATCAGGATGCTCAATGAACAATGAACAACCATCAACGCACCCACAGCGCACATACATGCACTTAAATAAACAACACACTGTAGCACCCACTTTACCACTTTAGACACACTTTACACTTTATATTTATATTATATTATTGGTAAGGAAATTGCACATCATTCTCATTCCTTATTGTACCTCCCTATTGCACCTCACCACTACAAGGTGGCACCACAAGCTAAGCTATACCTCATAATTGTGTACCAGCTGTACATACTGTATATATAGATACACGAAATAATTTTGTTGTTTACACTTGTTTACGTACTTGACTTCTTGACTTTCTATTTTATACTTATTATACGTATTTTATACTATCTTGTTATTATCTAGCACACTCTCAGGAGCACACAGAAAGAAACATTTCATGCAAAGTATTCTGTATGACAACTAATAAAGAAACTTGAACTAAAGGTATATTCCACCCCAAAACAATTTCCCATCCAAGTACTTGTTTTAAATGTATACAGTAGTCCACCCAGGATACTAGAGTGTTACAGGGTAGGTACTACAGGGTATTGCCGTGTACTACATAATACTACAGGCTACTACACAGTATTACATGGTACAACTGGGTACTATATGGTACTATAGGGTACTACAGATTACTAATGTCTAATGTGTGCTACGTGGTACTACAGGGTATTACAGGCCAGGGTACTACAGGGCACTACATGGTACTGCTGTGTGCTACATGGTACCACTTCATATTTCAGACATGTACTTACTTCAAGTATTCCAGTAATGATTCCCATTTAATTTTGAGATTATATTTAAAATCCAGTGAGATGAAACGATAAAGACATGTTCTAGGAAGTGAATTTCATGGTGTGTGTGTGTGTGTGCATGCAGGACATCAACAGCCTGAATAAACAGATAGCTCAGCTGCAGGACCTGATCCGATCCCGCAGCAGCCCGGGAGGCCGACACATCCAGACTCACTCAAACACCATCGTGGTTTCACTACAGGTAGGGTCAAGCCCTGTGTCAGTCATAACACAAGACCAGAAGGTCATGATGATTTGAGACTTTATGGACAACACACATTCATTACTGACTAAGGATGCCCATTTCCTGCATGCAGTTTCTTTGGGATGGCTCTGTGTTCCAAGATTCGCTAGAAATGTACAATAATGCTGTATAATAATATATATTTATCCACATCTGTCTGTATATACCTGTATATCATCCTTTTTACATAACTGTATATACTATATCTATATCCATACATATTCCTTACATACTCTTACTAGTTATACCACTGGCCAGTATGACTTACTACCATAGTCTTTATGCCTGTCACTGTACATAATAATACTATAACACTGTACACATACATCTGATTAGCATTATTACTCTGTAATTCTCATTTATATACTCCAGTTTAATCACTTGTACATTGTATATTGCTATTGCACTTTTACTGTTACATTTGCACTCTGGTTAGAACTTGTTTTTGTTGTACTGTACTTGTGCTGTATAATGACAATACATTTAATCTAATCTAATTGAATTACACAACACATTGCATTACACTCTACACAACAACTATACAACAACACACTGCAACATGTTGTATGACATTGAATTAAGCCGAGCTTTGCTTCTCCTGATTACGTCCTGTGTGTTTACAGTCCAAACTGGCCTCAATGTCCAACGACTTCAAATCGGTCCTGGAAGTCAGAACAGAGGTAAGAGACATCAGTCATTCCTACAATGCATACTAGAGATACTGATATAGACAACCCACATGTTTACAGCACCAATGTATTTGAAACGCACCATAATTGACACATTGGCTGTAAACACCTAATTTATGGGAGAAGTCAATGGGGAGAATGAATGGGATTTCAAAATACTCTGTAATTGTCATAGCCTCTCCAGAGTATGACATATACTCCATAATAAAGATCTTTCATTTTATGACTCAATCAAACTTTATTTGTATAGCACATTTCATACAATAAGTGCAACTCAATGTGCTTCACAGAAAATAATTGCAAAGAATTAAAATAATGAAAAAGGCATGAAACAAAAAAAGAATAATCAAAATAAATAAACACAATGCAAAAAACCTAGGTAAAAGCAATGCTAAAAAGGTGTGTCTTAAGATTTCTTAAAAAAATCTCCACAGATTCAGAAACCCGTAGATCTTCCGGTAGGCTGTTCCAAAGGCTAGGACCTAGGGGTGGAACGGTATGCATTCGAACCGTACACCATTCGGCACGACCTCCACGGTTCGGGGCGTGTATGTATTGTTCGGTTCAGGGGATGCGCAAAAAAAAAACGTCATTTGGCACGGAGCCGGGAGAGGTGAGCGCTGGCTGCAGGCAGCAGCAGCAGCAGCACTGCAGGGGCTAGTCAGTTTGTGTAAATGGCAAGCGCAATATAAATCGATCTTCATTACGACTTTAAAAACATAGCCATTAATATTACATAGGCCTACACACATCTTGCCATAACGTTAACCATGGGACCATGTTGGAAACAAGTCGACAGACTTTCACATGTTATCCTTGTACCGCTTGTTTTTATACTTTTGTATAAATTGTATGTACTAAATAAAATAAAATCAATCAATCAACGTTAGCGCGTTTTGTACAACAAAGCGCACGTTTAACTATGGTAGCCGCCAGCTCTAATGCAGCCAATGAAATGTTACCGTAGCTACTAGCTAGCAGAGGAGAAAATGGGAGTCTGAGAGGCGGGGTGTTGATAGACAATGATAGGCGTTTATTCAACATCCAAGAAGGCTAACATACAACTGTGTTTACTAACTCCAACCGGGACTATTGCCGCTTTTCCACTGCATGTTATCAACTCCGGTAACGTTAGAGTCGAGAAGGTCTGAAGGTAGTGGTACCATCGTTTCCGTTAGCCGGTAATTACCGGTATTTGACCGGCAAAATCTGTTGAAGTCCGACATATTTCATCTCTCCGGTCTTAATGTCCGGTGAAAATAATTCCCTGAGTCTAAGCACAATTTGATTATTTGAATTGTATTAAAATAGTCTCAAATTAAATAGCCTATGCGATGAACGAAACGATCATTACATTTGTTTCCTCGTTGCTTCTAATAATGACAACGACGTTGTCAGACGGGAGCTTAGTGCTGGGTGTGCGAACTTGTGAGAAGCTGCAGAGCCAGAGCACTATCAGCACAATGCAGTATTCCAGCAGTACTCCAATTCAGCCATTTTCAGCCAATGTTGGGTGGGGGGCGCTGCTGTGCGGTTCCCAGAAAAGAGCCAATAACAGCTAAATCAGCTTCTCTGCAGCGCCATACTCTTTGCAAATAAGTCGTTGCGAGGTGGAGAGAGTCGTCACGCAAACCACGATAATGTTGCCGTCTCTCTGCTTTCTCAGTTCTTCGCTTGATATAATTAATACAAATGTCCAATATAACGGAATTCGTTAGCTCATAAAAATGTGATTATAACAGACTGCTGTTTAGTGTCGGACCGACTGCCCACATATACGCGGTCTATTTTATTTCAAGTCAGCAGCAGCACGGAGTATCGAGGGACTTATTTTATTTGGAATATATTAATTAATGACTGTATACGCAAAAGTAGACTAGTTTTAAGTAATAATATTATAAATCTACATGCCTTGAGGATGACATTCTTTATATAGCCTGCCTATCAATTGTTTTAAAGCTCAAACTATGACCGGAATTAATCTCATTTGTCCGGTAGATTGAAATCTTGCAGGTCACGGAGACCGGCAACAATTTTTTCTAACGGAAACCCTGAGTGGTACCACACGCTAAATTGTCCGTGTGGTCCCCCAACCCATAGATAGTTCCAACTCACCGAATTACGTTAATCCACCACAGTTCCACTCAATATTTAAATAATGTTAGTCTAAATAAATGTAGACAGATAATGTACGTATTTTAAAAATAGAATGAACAGAGCAGTGTTGTTTTGAAACAGTACAGTGTGTGTGTGTTAGTTTGATGTATGCTGCATTTTATATTGATGGCCTTCTAATTTGTTTGTTTATTTATTTATTTTAAATAACTGACACTTTTCCCTTTGATAAGAAATTCAGCTATATTCCTTTCATTGTATTTCAAATACTGCACTTTAATTTCAAGCGGAAAACTAATCTTTCCATTAACACATTGTGTGCTATGACGATGATATGACGATATGACGATTTATCGCTTGGATGCCAGCACGTTAATCAATGGGAGGACGAGCACATTAGCGAGCGATTAAACTATATCTTAAATTATGGCTATGTGTCTAATACACCTGTCGCTTATCAATGACTTGCTTGCAGTCAACATGTACGAAACTGATGGTTTTTTCATCAGTACATTTCCCTCATCAGTACATTTCCGTTTTATACCGTTTTGAATACGAGTATAGTTTTGGAGATTTCTAGAAAGAAAAAAAGATTCCGCGATAATAGCCATTTACTGGAATACACAAAACACGTTGTCATTTTCCGGCTGATACACACACACACGCACAAAACTGGTAACATAGATTCCTTACCTCAGATCAGATGGTCTGCAAAAAGATGAATCCAAGTCCTGATCGCCACTGTAAACTTTTTTTTTCTTTTTTTTTACATTTTTTTTTAATATAAAAAAACAACATATATCGAACCGAACCGAAAACCGTTAGCACAAAACCGTGATACGAACCGAACCTTCGATTTTGTGAACTGTTCCACCCCTACTAGGACCATAAAAGCTAAAGTATTTTGGTTGTTAGACTTGTTTTGATGTTTTCAAGGGTGTTTGAAATGTATGCTAATTGTTATGTTCGAAGAGGTCCTGAGTATCTAGTTTCCATTTGGTTAATAGCCTGTTTTTAGAGTGTTGCGCTTCTCTACGGAAGCCGAGAATAGACGATACAAATTTTTATTTCATGAAAGTCTAGGCCTGCGTTAAAGTGTTTCCAGCAGTAGGCTATAATTGCGCAAATTTGATGCTCCTTCATATAACTAATAACTTCATATAAAATGGTTATTGAATGTTACATTTGGACTTGCATTTCATGCAACTGAACTGACAAACTGTTCAATTTAACTCTGTTCTTCTCACATAGCCTATGTCTGCATTTTGAATGAGGGAGGGGTGAGGGGGTTGGCCCGCCAAGTAAATTGAATCCTAGAAAGTGGACCAGGCAGAAAATGTATTGGGAACCCCTCGTTTGCAGTATATAGAATGATGTGGGAAATAGTAATTAAACCATTGGGGACCTGCATGATGCTTCTGTCTCAATTTCATTATTCAATATCTATACATTTTTATCCTGAGGGATTATTTACAATAAAGTGCTAAGTGCTAAAAACAGAAAAGTAGGCTACTTACATTCTGGACGCTAGAACTCCCAAAATAGCGTTAGCATAAAAAAAGAAGGTAGGCCAGCTGTAGTTTACATAGCTTGCATACAACTTTGTCTCGAGGTTCCAAACAGGGCTCTTAGATTGCTCAGAGTGCAAATCACTGTATTCGCGACAGAGTTGGGTTCTGAAATCTCTGCCATCACACCATGCGGTTGTTGTTGTTTTTAATAAATTCTTCAGAAAGTGACGTTGCGTGTCTCTTGTCCTTCATGCAGCACATTCAGGCCCACGCGAGAATTTAATTTAATAACGATTATTAAAGTCGATTTATACATTTTAACATAGAATATTCATTGACAGCCCTAATGTCTACTTAGATTTAGTTTTAACCCTAGCCTCCTGTCTGTCTCTTTAGAACCTGAAGCAGCAGCGCAGCAGGAGAGAGCACTTCTCTCAGCCTCCCGTCTCCTCCTCTCCTCTCATGGCCAACAACTTCAGTAAGTCACGCTCACTTCGCCTCCCGCTCCGCAGCCTCATCACTCAAGAGGGGGGGACACACACACACACCTAATGACACCGCAATGTCATAAGCTTAGTTCATTATCTTCCTTAATTTAGCTTTACGAGGCGATATACGAAAACACTGGCCCCCGCTTAATCACGCTTTTGGCTTTAGAGGCAACACGCGCAGGAATGAATGCAGAGACCCTATCACTGTCTTGTGGGGATTGATTCTGTGCAGTGTCTGTCCTTTTTTTATTTTCTCGGAAAAACAATCAGCTGTTGCCATAGATACGGACTGCTCGAAAAACGAAACAAAAAAAATCCTTGTGAGTGCCTCTTATTGTATCTGGTAACCTAAAATGCTAAAAATTAAAATATTTTAGGGAGCCGCAAAAAAGGGGCCCAGGACCCGCATGCAGCTCGCGTGCCGCGCAATGACTACCAGGGCTATACCACCTCAAATTTAAAAGGTATTTTCCCCTGGAATGTTTGACTCTCCCAGCGGGGTACCTGCTCAGCTAGTGTGTCTGTACCCCGACTGTTCCATCTGCTTTCTCCGTCCACTACGGGAACGCTTATGTCTGATCTTGTGTCTCGTCTGTGTGCGTCTGTTCTCCGTTCTCTCTCCTCCTCTGCCCCAGAGAGTTCAGTGTTAATGCAGGACGAGTCCAGGAGCCTGGGAGGCGCGGTGGCCATCGACATGGACTCCAACGCTGGCAACAACCCCCTGCAGCTCCAGCTTATTGACGAGCAGGTAGACACTGTGTGTGTGTGTGTGTGTGTGTGTGTGTGTGAGAGAGAGAGAGAGAGAGAGAGAGAGAGAGAGAGCGAGCGAGAGAGAGAGAGAGAGTGTGAGTGCGCCCCAGAATGGATCCAGGAGCATGCGAGTGCGTCTGTGTGTTGTGTTCTCGTGCCGTGGTGACGGCCGTTTGTCAATTCCCCTCTTTCCGTGTGTCGCTGCAGGACTCGTACATCCAGAGCCGTGCGGACACCATGCAGAACATCGAGAGCACCATAGTGGAGCTGGGCTCTATATTCCAACAGCTGGCACACATGGTCAAGGAACAGGAAGAGACTGTACAAAGGTGAGAGCACCATCATAGACATGTATAGAGTGATGGCATAGAGATAATAATATCTTAAATTTATATAGCGCCTTTCAGGAGACCAAAGGCGCTTAAATATCTCATGAGCCTATGTGAATTAGATGGTCTTCTTCTACACACTCTATGCTCACATATTATGAAAAACTCACCTTTTCAGTGCTTACATACATTTGATGGGCCAGATGTACAATAATGATCATATTTGTACAATTCATTCCTTCAATCTTTATTTAATTTTGAAGGATCTTTTTTTTAATAAGGTCTACGATAAAAGTGGCTCACAGAAACATATAACTTGCTGAAAAGTAGAATACCGTATGTGACCTTTAACCTCTTTGGGTGCCACATATCTCTTCAGCCCAGCCACACATTTCCAAAATGGCCTCAAGCAGCCGATTTGAGAGAGCAAAGTCATTCAAGGCTTTGTCCTCATGTAGCATTAAAGGGGCAGTTCACACAAAATAAAAATAACTTTAGTTGTGATTCGCCTACTTTAAGAGATATCTCAATTAAGCAATGTCTCTTTCAAGAAATCATGACCCAGTTACTAAAGATAATCCACAGACCATGTCGTTGTTTCATGTAGCCTAGGAACTATTTTCTACCGAAGTACACCCACCATAATAAAGTATGGCAGATGTACTTCAGTAGAAAATTGTTCATACATGAAACTGTTCAGATTAAGGTCTGTGGATTAATTTGAATAAACAGGTCATGATTTCTGGAAATAGGAAAAACATGCTTTTTGAATTCTGGGTGAACTGCCCCTTGAATGTTACCAGTCAAGTCAAGTGTTCCTTTATTAATTCCCTTGGGGAAATTCAGGTGTCATAGCAGCATGGGGGAGGGGAGGTACATGCAGGGAAAAAAGATAATAATAGACAGGCAGGAAAAAAGAGAACAGAAATAGGAAGATAATAATAGAAATGTGATTGTATTGAGCACAACAGTGGTTGAAATGTGATCGCATCTGTCCATCTAAAAAGCACCTGCACCAGTGTTTTTTGTTTGGATAGATAATTGAAGCAGGATTCAAACAGGTCGAAAAGTACCTGGCAGAAAAAAATCTAATCTACGAATTCCAATCTGACTTCAGAACATCCCACTCCACTGACACATGCCTTCTCTATTTGAACGACCACATCAAACAAGAGGTGGACGCGGGCAAATACTGCGGCATGGTCATGCTGGACCTACAAAAGGCCTTCGACGCGGTCAATCACTCCATTCTGATTGACAAGCTAAAAGCAATTGGTTTTGATAGTTTATCAGTGAGCTGGATGCAATCCTACCTTGAGGGGAGAGAACAGATGGTGGAGGTAAACGGTACTCTATCCCCCCCTCTCACAGTGAGCTGTGGTGTTCCACAAGGAAGCATACTAGGACCGCTACTGTTCCTAATTTATGCAAATGACATGTCGTCAGCCTGTGACTGCAACTTGTTCTTGTTCGCGGACGACTCAGCCCTGCTGGTCTCTGACAAGAACAAGTTACAGGTTGAAAAAACCCTCAGCTCTGAACTCGGCAGAATCTGCACCTGGCTTGCTGATAACAAACTATCATTACACCTGGGTAAAACAGTCCATTTTCTTCTGATCAAATAACAAACTCAGCAAGACCGACGGCTTCTCAGTTACATTGGGTGACAATATTGTCACAAGGAAAGATGAAATTACATACCTAGGTTCCATCCTAGAGGCAAATCTTTCCTGTGACAAAATGGCATCCAAGGTAATAAAAAAAGTCAACCAACGAACTCGATTCTTGTACCGGATCTCCTCTCTGGTAAACAAGAATACCCTGAAGACTCTGGCAGGAGCACTCATTCAAGGGTACTACTACTATGCTTGCACCTCGTGGTACCAAAGCACCTCAAAGGCGCTAAAAACAAGATTACAAACATCACAAAACAAACTGGTCAGACTTCTACTTGACCTTACCCCTAGAACCCACCTCACCCCTGCCCACTTTGACAACCTAGGATGGCTTAGAGTAGACGACAGAGTACAGCAACTTGCAATGGGCCTGGTCTACAAGATACACTATACGACTAAGATACCCATGTACATGTCAAAATACTTTCCAAAGGTCAGTGAATACCACGACCACAACACCAGAGGAAGCTCAACAAATCATGTTAAACCCAGATTAGGCTCAAACAAGGGACTAAACACGTTTCGCAATTATGCCACATCAATGTGGAACGCCCTACCCAAAGCTGTAAAGGAATGTGAATCCCTACCCACATTCAAAACCGCTCTTAAAGAGCACCTACGGGAGGCTGCATTTCGAAACTGGCCACTGTAAATGTCCAAACCCCCCCACCCCCTCCTAATAGACAGTCTCCTCCCCACCGTATGTATATATACTCTCCCCACCGTATGTATATTTCTCTCCCACCCACCCACCCCCTCCTAATGTACAGTCTCCTCCCCACCGTATGTATATATTCTCTCCCCACCGTATGTATATTTCTCTCCCACCCACCCACCCCCTCCTAATGTACAGTCCCCTCCCATATGTATATACTCTGTTAGGATCTATGGGTAACAGTACTGTATATTTGCATATCTTATATGTCACAAATGTAACGGTACTAAATACCTGTATGTCATGTATGTCCCTATGCCATAAATGTCATGTATGTTGTGTATGTCATAAATGTCACTGAATTGAAAATGGGGGACCCTGATGTAAACAAGGCAAACGTCTTTCTCTGGTCTGCATCCTCTTAACAATTGTGTGTATTGAGCCGTACTGTATTGTACCCATTCTGCAATCTGTTAAATAAAGTTTTCATTCATTCATTCATTCATTCATTCATTCATTCAACATGATAATTTGTTAGCAATGCTACTGGATGTCATTGGGACACAAGGCATGTATCTTAAAGTGTTATTATGAAATGAAATGTTTTATGTGACAGTTTTATTGTGCGTTTGGATACTGATGCAGGAGAGTAGCGGCAACACTCGCATGTCCACCACAAATCTCCCCAAGGAGACCAATAAAGCTATGAGTTAAGAAACTAGTCTGGAAAGATGCTACATGTGATTTTCAAAGAGATGCTTCATGCCTCATTGACATCCACTAGCACTGCTAACCACGGTCTCTAATCTCAAGTCTTTGGAGTCAGTATATCACTCCGCCGTTAGGTTTATTACTATCAGTGCCTATGGTAGTAATTATGTTAAACTCATAGTATGGTACTCATCACTGTATCTTATATCATAAGTTTGGCTGGTCTTCTCTGTCTGAAAGACATGATAGACATTGCACATTGGTATCTATCGATCTATAAAGTCTGTGCTGTGTTTAGTATTAAGAGTCAGACAAGTTCTCCAACTATTGGCAGCAGTCCATGCCCACAGTTGTGGAGCCTGTTGGCTACTGGCATGAAGGACTGGCTGAGGTGGAGTCAATCAATTTCAAATGGTTCCATTTGACTGAACACACCATTTGACCTGCCCCCCCCCCCCTCTCTGCCTTCACAGGATCGACGGCAACGTGGAGGACACGCAGCTCAACGTGGAGATGGCCCACTCTGAGATCCTCAAGTACTTCCAGTCGGTCTCCTCCAACCGCTGGCTCATGATCAAGATCTTCCTCGTCCTCATCGTCTTCTTCATAGTCTTCGTCGTCTTCTTTGCCTAAAGAAGCAGAGAGGAGGAACTTGGGGGGAGGAAGAGGGAGGAGTGCTAAATAAGCTGGACCGAGACTAAAAGAGGGGTTGTTGGAAAAACAACCGATTTAAGAGGATGGTTGTGATCTGTCCAAGAGACATTCTTTTTCTTTTCCTTTTTTTGGACGGTTCGGGACCCACACAGATAATGAATAACTGTAATTATTTAAATTGTCTGTTTATTCCCCAAGCCTAGAAAAATGGACTCACTTTGACTAAAGCCGTTTCTCTACCAGTAGAGAACGATGACATCCTGTTGTGAATCCTACCCTAATGAAAAGGATAATTTATCGGAAAATCCCCACTTTGTATAGTGCGAGAGCGGCAGACTGCGGCTGTTGTTGTTATTTTTAGACTAACAGATCATGCATTTAATGGAAAATGGATATTATTATTATTTAATGGTTTGATTCTGCAAACTAGTTTTCTCTTTTTTCCTTTTTTTGTTTTAGAATTTTTGATTTGTTTTTGTTCACTTATCACCCCTCCCCCCCACCCACCACCATCTCTCATGTCCTTTCTTTATATGGAAGAGGGAGCATTTATCAACCAACTGTTAACCTGTCCTTCATCTTTTCTTTTAGTTTGACCTTACTAGTTTTGTCCTTTTGCTTTGGGAGAGATTAATTTGCCAAATGGGTACTACTCTAACAAGAACTGTGACATGATACAAAGACACTTTCTGTGGTCCAACCCCTTTGTATAATGAAGGCATTAGGAGTCGACTGAAGGGGTCTTTCCCGTTGCATAACCTTCATAAACGTCTATATGACTTACACTGTTTGAAAGGACGACTTGTGAAAAGGTTGTGAGATCAGTCGATGCTGTTTCACCTCACAAAGCCATTTAAACCTGGTTTATTTACCAGGCGGTCAGTCGGGACACTTCTATGCATGGCCTTAGTCAGTATTTTCAAATCTTTTTCAGTTTTCTTATTAATGGTTGATCAATGCAAGGAGGGCCAATTGAATACATTTTTTTTTTTTTTTTTTAAGGTCTAAGCCCCATTTTGGGACTGCAGGCGGGGCTCAAACGACCGTGAATAATGTGAGAAAGACACGGGTGTGTGATATCAGGGTTATGAAGGGTGTTGTGCTGGTTATGAAAGCCCGCTAATGAAGTGACTTAATCAACTGAACCCCACCCCCCAGAAGTGTTGGACCTCACTGCTTTAGATGAGCGTTCTGTCCTCCTCTCTTCATCTCTCTCTCTTTATCCCTCTGTCGAAGAGGGCAGATCGTTAATGTACAGGCTGTTTTATTTAAATGACCAGACACTTTTTATGAAAATAAAAAAAAAATTAACCTGTTCCTATTTCCCCTCAACGTTTTCTTTTTAAGCCAAATGCCTTGACTTCAGTGTATAAAGTGCAAATAGTGACTATGATGATGTATTGATAAGAGTGCATATTAATAAAAATAACTCTAGTGAGGCTGCATCAGACTGGCTCATTCTCAGATCATTATAGAGGGATAACTACACAAACATTCTGTTCAAGGCCTCTCTTCTTGTTGTCTTTTGAGTCCTGGTGGATATTCCAGGAAGCAGGATTAAACTGTTAGGGTAAACTTAAAGATTCAGTACAATGAAAATAGTGTTTTTCAATCTCATTGCGTTTTTTAACAAGGCAAAATGTTATAACTTGTTGTGAAAATGACGACTAAAGCCCTTTGATCCCCCTGGATCAAACCATTTGAGATATACAATCTGCTTTCCTAAAATATTGCATAATCTACTCGGGTTAACCTGATTGGCTCGTCAGTCAGTACTCCGTAAACAAGTAAAGAAACTAGTTTGCTACAATTTATTTAATTTGAGTGGCTCAAAATCATCGACAGCAACTGACTATTTATCACCTGCTAGCACAGGTTAGCCATGCAACGTTAATCTCTCATAGCAACCGATTACACTGATCCCATGAATTTGTTTACATTTGAAAGCTTAATTTATTATGATACTACCTTGACATCTCCTTTCAATGAACAGAGGGTCACACCCCTCAACATACTGAGAGTTGGTTATGTTCGGAGAGGGTGCACTAACACAGTTATAACAAATCAAATTGTACATCTGATGCTTAAAAAAACAAACATTCCTGACATTAACATTCCACTACGGTTTTTCTGACAGAATTATTTTGAAAAGCTTGTGTGTGCAGCAGGAAGTGTAGCGCTGTCTCCACCTCATTGGGAGCAGAGTAAACACATTTTACTGCCAGGCTGTGTTCACTGAATCTGTCCATGGTCAATGTTTTTCTCTGATTTGACGAATAATAGAGGCCTTTAACGGAACATTTAGAATGCCCATTTTTCTTCCATGTTTTAAAAAAACTGTTAATATGGGTTGATGAGAAATACTACATAAATAATTTTTTTTTATAAATTGGTGTTTTATTACTGAATCTTATAAACAAGTCACAGTGGAACAGTAATATGCTTGATATTTTTCTAAAGTGATATTTTCCCACTCAGTTTCCAAAAAGATCCTTGTCCACACGGCAGAGTTTTTAAAAATACCTCCATCCAGACGTAAATGGAGAAACATATAAATTTCATGCCGGACCAGTAGGTGGCGATAATTGATATCTCAAATACCATAGAACAACAGTCTGAGCATGCATAGTGAGCTGATTTTCATTGGTGGCAGCAACTGAAAAGGAACATAATGTAGTGACAGAAAATCCGAATAAGAGACAACATGCCCGTTTTGACAGGGACAACCACGAGGGCCATCAAGACCCCCACCCCTGCCAACCACCTGACCCTCACACTCCCCCACTGACGTGTTTGCGGAACTGTGCAAAACCAATGCACGAAAAGCTGCCGGACCGATGGGATCCCCGGGCGGGTACTCTGTGTCTGTGCTGTGCAGCTGACGGGGGTCCTGACTGAGATTTTCAATCTGTCCCTGGTCCAGGCAAAAGTTCCCACATGCTTCAAAGTCACCTCCATCATTCCTGTCCCTAAACACGCCTCCCCAGAGAGCCTCAATGACTACCGACCCGGAGCACTCACCTCCACCATCATGAAGTGCTTCGAGAGGCTAGTCCTGGCTCACCTTAAATCCTGCCTACCACCCTCACTTGACCCCTACCAGTTTGCCTACCGCCAGAACAGGAGTACGGACGACGCCATCTCCGCAGCACTACATCCTGCCCTCCTCCATCTGGACCAGAAGGACACGTATGTGCGACTTCTGTTCATTGATTTAAGCTCGGTGTTTAACACCATCATCCCCTCCAAGCTGATCACCAAGCTCCATGACCTTGGCATCGACCCCTCCCTCTACAACTGGATACTGGACTTCCTGACCAACAGACCTCAGCATGTCAGACTGGACAGCCTCAAGTCCTCCACTCTCATCCTGAACACTGGTGTACTGCACGACTGAGTGCTGAGCCCTCTTCTCTACTCCCTCTTCACCCACGACTGCTAACCGGTGCATGGCTCAAACACCATTGTCAAGTTTGCAGACGACACCAACAATGACGAGTCGGCGTACAGAGAGGAGGTCCAGTACCTGGCTCTGTGGTGTGCTAATAATAACCTGGCCCTCAACACCAAAAAACTAAGGAGATAGTGGTGGACTTTAAAAATAAAACAGGCACGCACAGCCCCATCCACATCAATGGAGAGGAGGTTGAGCGTGTCTGTAGTTTCAAATTCCTGGGAGTCCAGTCACATCTCTGAGGACCTGTCCTGGACCACCAACACCTCGACCCTGGTCAAGAAGGCCCACAAGCGCCTCTTTTTCCTGCGGAAGTTGGCCAAACTCCACCTACCCCCTCCCGTGCTAGCGAACTTTTATCGCTGTTCAATTGAGAGCATCCTCACCACCTGCATCTCAGTCTGGTACGGCAACTGCACTGTTAAGGACCGCAAATCACTGCAGAGGGTAGTGAAAATAGCCCAACGCATCACCAAGACCTCACGCTTCCGATTAAACGTTGTGACGGGCGACAGTGACAGCCTAAAAACGCCGGTGCCACCACGCCACTGGCCTCACCTGAGGGCCGCACGGCTCGCTCTTCAGCCGGAGGAACTCTCTCGTCGGGTCTGAAGAAAACTCTGTGCACCAAGCGCTTCCTTGCTTCTCTCTGAGTCCATCTAGGGAAGAGAGAACAACGTTCTCTGGACTGCCGCCTCTCTTCCTCCAGTTGCATCTCGCGGCGTCGAGGTTGCTAGGCCCGACACGCCAGCGAGGAACCGGATGCCGGTCCAGAGAGCCCCCACGATGAGCAGTGGAAGCCAAGCGATTGAAGTGCTGGTGGCATTGCCATCTCCAAACTAAATTCACACTAATAACTATCTCGACGTATATTGTTAGACGTAAAAAACATTTTTTTTTGATAATGCCTGGGGACCGTTTGTGTACTTCTTAAAGCATAATACGAATGTTGGGAACTTGCTTCAACAAGAACAGGATTAGGGGGAGTACTGTGGGACAACTCTTATTATTGTGTAAAAACGACAAGAAACACCCTTTACTTAATGTGTAAAACATTTTGGTTGTATTATTATTTATTTATGTTTATTTTTTATTATTTAAATCTTTATCCTTCCTATGTGAACCTGTTTTTGAAGTTAATTATTATTTTGTGTGGGGTGGGGTTA
The DNA here is from genome assembly GCF_963971535.1 of Notolepis coatsorum. Classification (NCBI taxonomy): domain Eukaryota; kingdom Metazoa; phylum Chordata; class Actinopteri; order Aulopiformes; family Paralepididae; genus Notolepis; species Notolepis coatsorum. The sequence continues at coordinate 67,282,652 of NC_140180.1, read as the reverse complement.
GGGGAGGGAGAACGGGGTGAAAATGTTTGCTGAATACTGCTCTGCTGATATACATGTTGTAATTTGCAAACTAAAACCCAATAAATATATTGTAAAAAAAAAAAAAAAAAACGATCTCGACTCTCAAGCTGCAGAGCGCATGTGTGCTACACTTTCGAATGAAACGAGGGAGGATGAGCACAGCACGCCAGCGGCGGGTGCCTATTGCTTATTAACAGCGAAGGAGTGCGCCGAATGCTTCCGCGTTTTCCCTGATTGGCTGCGACACGCCCCGCGGCAGGCGCGGCAACCGCAGAGCGGAGCGGCAGAGCTAGCCGGAAGTGGGCGTGGCTGGGTAGATTAGTGCTGTGACAAACGCGTCTATACAAATAGTAGCTCTAGTTCTGCAGACCCCTCTCTGATTGGTTGAGCTCCATTTCTGCAGCCCCTCTGCTGGGAGCTGTCGTGCGGAAATAGGCTGTCTATTGCCATTCTCTAAGACAAACTCTAACCTTAACCAGCTCCTTAACAGCGCCTAAACTTAACCGTTCTAACCTTAACCAACTCCGAAACAATGCCTAACCTTAACCTTAACCTTAACCATGCCTAACCTTAACCATAGAAAGAATATTGCCATTCTCTAAGACAAACTCTAACCTTAACCAGCTCCTTAACAGCGCCTAAACTTAACCGTTCTAACCTTAACCAACTCCGAAACAATGCCTAACCTTAACCTTAACCATGCCTAACCTTAACCGGCGAAAGAATACCATTGTCAAGTTTGCAGACGACACCAACAATGACGAGTCGGCGTACAGAGAGGAGGTCCAGTACCTGGCTCTGTGGTGTGCTAATAATAACCTGGCCCTCAACACCAAAAAACTAAGGAGATAGTGGTGGACTTTAAAAATAAAACAGGCACGCACAGCCCCATCCACATCAATGGAGAGGAGGTTGAGCGTGTCTGTAGTTTCAAATTCCTGGGAGTCCAGTCACATCTCTGAGGACCTGTCCTGGACCACCAACACCTCGACCCTGGTCAAGAAGGCCCACAAGCGCCTCTTTTTCCTGCGGAAGTTGGCCAAACTCCACCTACCCCCTCCCGTGCTAGCGAACTTTTATCGCTGTTCAATTGAGAGCATCCTCACCACCTGCATCTCAGTCTGGTACGGCAACTGCACTGTTAAGGACCGCAAATCACTGCAGAGGGTAGTGAAAATAGCCCAACGCATCACCAAGACCTCACGCTTCCGATTAAACGTTGTGACGGGCGACAGTGACAGCCTAAAAACGCCGGTGCCACCACGCCACTGGCCTCACCTGAGGGCCGCACGGCTCGCTCTTCAGCCGGAGGAACTCTCTCGTCGGGTCTGAAGAAAACTCTGTGCACCAAGCGCTTCCTTGCTTCTCTCTGAGTCCATCTAGGGAAGAGAGAACAACGTTCTCTGGACTGCTGCCTCTCTTCCTCCAGTTGCATCTCGCGGCGTCGAGGTTGCTAGGCCCGACACGCCAGCGAGGAACCGGATGCCGGTCCAGAGAGCCCCCACGATGAGCAGTGGAAGCCAAGCGATTGAAGTGCTGGTGGCATTGCCATCTCCAAACTAAATTCACACTAATAACTATCTCGACGTATATTGTTAGACGTAAAAAACATTTTTTTTTGATAATGCCTGGGGACCGTTTGTGTACTTCTTAAAGCATAATACGAATGTTGGGAACTTGCTTCAACAAGAACAGGATTAGGGGGAGTACTGTGGGACAACTCTTATTATTGTGTAAAAACGACAAGAAACACCCTTTACTTAATGTGTAAAACATTTTGGTTGTATTATTATTTATTTATGTTTATTTTTTATTATTTAAATCTTTATCCTTCCTATGTGAACCTGTTTTTGAAGTTAATTATTATTTTGTGTGGGGTGGGGTTAGGGGAGGGAGAACGGGGTGAAAATGTTTGCTGAATACTGCTCTGCTGATATACATGTTGTAATTTGCAAACTAAAACCCAATAAATATATTGTAAAAAAAAAAAAAAAAAACGATCTCGACTCTCAAGCTGCAGAGCGCATGTGTGCTACACTTTCGAATGAAACGAGGGAGGATGAGCACAGCACGCCAGCGGCGGGTGCCTATTGCTTATTAACAGCGAAGGAGTGCGCCGAATGCTTCCGCGTTTTCCCTGATTGGCTGCGACACGCCCCGCGGCAGGCGCGGCAACCGCAGAGCGGAGCGGCAGAGCTAGCCGGAAGTGGGCGTGGCTGGGTAGATTAGTGCTGTGACAAACGCGTCTATACAAATAGTAGCTCTAGTTCTGCAGACCCCTCTCTGATTGGTTGAGCTCCATTTCTGCAGCCCCTCTGCTGGGAGCTGTCGCGCGGAAATAGGCTGTCTATTGCCATTCTCTAAGACAAACTCTAACCTTAACCAGCTCCTTAACAGCGCCTAAACTTAACCGTTCTAACCTTAACCAACTCCGAAACAATGCCTAACCTTAACCTTAACCTTAACCATGCCTAACCTTAACCATAGAAAGAATATTGCCATTCTCTAAGACAAACTCTAACCTTAACCAGCTCCTTAACAGCGCCTAAACTTAACCGTTCTAACCTTAACCAACTCCGAAACAATGCCTAACCTTAACCTTAACCATGCCTAACCTTAACCGGCGAAAGAATACCATTGTCAAGTTTGCAGACGACACCAACAATGACGAGTCGGCGTACAGAGAGGAGGTCCAGTACCTGGCTCTGTGGTGTGCTAATAATAACCTGGCCCTCAACACCAAAAAACTAAGGAGATAGTGGTGGACTTTAAAAATAAAACAGGCACGCACAGCCCCATCCACATCAATGGAGAGGAGGTTGAGCGTGTCTGTAGTTTCAAATTCCTGGGAGTCCAGTCACATCTCTGAGGACCTGTCCTGGACCACCAACACCTCGACCCTGGTCAAGAAGGCCCACAAGCGCCTCTTTTTCCTGCGGAAGTTGGCCAAACTCCACCTACCCCCTCCCGTGCTAGCGAACTTTTATCGCTGTTCAATTGAGAGCATCCTCACCACCTGCATCTCAGTCTGGTACGGCAACTGCACTGTTAAGGACCGCAAATCACTGCAGAGGGTAGTGAAAATAGCCCAACGCATCACCAAGACCTCACGCTTCCGATTAAACGTTGTGACGGGCGACAGTGACAGCCTAAAAACGCCGGTGCCACCACGCCACTGGCCTCACCTGAGGGCCGCACGGCTCGCTCTTCAGCCGGAGGAACTCTCTCGTCGGGTCTGAAGAAAACTCTGTGCACCAAGCGCTTCCTTGCTTCTCTCTGAGTCCATCTAGGGAAGAGAGAACAACGTTCTCTGGACTGCCGCCTCTCTTCCTCCAGTTGCATCTCGCGGCGTCGAGGTTGCTAGGCCCGACACGCCAGCGAGGAACCGGATGCCGGTCCAGAGAGCCCCCACGATGAGCAGTGGAAGCCAAGCGATTGAAGTGCTGGTGGCATTGCCATCTCCAAACTAAATTCACACTAATAACTATCTCGACGTATATTGTTAGACGTAAAAAAAATTTTTTTTTGATAATGCCTGGGGACCGTTTGTGTACTTCTTAAAGCATAATACGAATGTTGGGAACTTGCTTCAACAAGAACAGGATTAGGGGGAGTACTGTGGGACAACTCTTATTATTGTGTAAAAACGACAAGAAACACCCTTTACTTAATGTGTAAAACATTTTGGTTGTATTATTATTTATTTATGTTTATTTTTTATTACCCTTGTGCTGTCCTAGTCGCTTTTTCTACTTTTTTGAAATATTTTGAGTGTGTGTGTGAGCACAGCGGTGTCTGTGTTTATTATTATTTCATGAAATTGGGTAAATATCTTAATTTTACATATATGTTCATTGTGTGAAAAGCTTAGAACATGAAACACTCTAGAAATAGGAGAGACAGATTTAGTGCCTTCTTCACCCCTAGTTACTATTTCTACTCCCATCCACTCCAACGTTAAAACGGCATTTTTAAGCATTTTTAAATCTGCTCTTATTCGTTCAATTCTCTATATATCTTGCCATGCTTTGAATATTCCACGAGACAAGGACCCTGCCATTGCTGGGGTGTGCTGTTACCGATGTAAAACTCATGGTGGCGTCATTGCTCCACAGATAACTTTGCCACAAGTCAGGGGAGGTGAATAGACTGTGGCGGGCTGATAGTGCTTGAAACTCGGCACACAGGTTTTGTGGGGGGGGGGGGGGGGGGGGGGCGGCGAGTGGATTTTCAAGACAGAACCAGAGGCGACCGGACCGCGCAGTCTGCAGCGCGCCACACGCCGAAAAAACAGGACCCCCATAGGCGGCACGCGCCAACGAGGAAGTGTACTGCGCGGATCACCTCTGGTCCTTGTTTCACCAGCGAGCCGAGCCGAATATTCTGGCCGGGGCAGTACATCGAGCGCCCGGAGGATAATGCAGGTCAGTGGCCCACTTGGTAAAGTTTCGCCTCAACTGCGTTTGTGGTCGAACTAATGAGCGAATCTTTAATATTTTTTTTGATTCATATTCAGAGGTAATTCGTCGAGATATTCCTAATTGGTATTTATCAAAAATAAATATTAGAAATATGGTCAAACAACATTTCGAACCGCTGAGCGCTTCGTAACGTTCGCCTCAACTGCGTTTGTGGTCGAACTAATGAGCGAATCTTTAATATTTTTTTTGATTCGTATTCAGGGGTAATTCGTCGAGATATTCCTAATTGGTATTTATCAAAAATAAATATTAGAAATATGGTCAAAAACAACATGTAGTCGTTTCTTTTGAAACGCAATTCGCAGTTGCCCACTTGGTAAAGTTTCGCCTCAACTGCGTTTGTGGTCGAACTAATGAGCGAATCTTTAATATTTTTTTTGATTCATATTCAGAGGTAATTCGTCGAGATATTCCTAATTGGTCTTTATCAAAAATAAATATTAGAAATATGGTCAAAACAAACATTCATCCGTCTTTTTCGATGAAAAACTCTGTTGTGGTGGGGGGGGGGGGGTGACTCGGGAAGCGAGTGAATTTTCAAGACAGAACCTTCGCATCAACGCCGTTTGTGGTCGAACTAATGAGCGAATCTTTAATATTTTTTTTGATTCGTATTCAGGGGTAATTCGTCGAGATATTCCTAATTGGTATTTATCAAAAATAAATATTAGAAATATGGTCAAAAACAACATGTAGTCGTTTCTTTTGAAACGCAATTCGCAGTTGCCCACTTGGTAAAGTTTCGCCTCAACTGCGTTTGTGGTCGAACTAATGAGCGAATCTTTAATATTTATTTTGATTCATATTCAGAGGTAATTCGTCGAGATATTCCTAATTGGTCTTTATCAAAAATAAATATTAGAAATATGGTCAAAACAAACAAGTATCCGTCTTTTTAGATGAAAAGACATATTTTTTCAATAAAAACTGACGTGGTATCAAACAAACACTAATTTAAGTGGTTAAAATTCGAAAATATGTGTAATTTTTTACAGATATCTTGAGAATAGGCTATGAATGTTAAACATGGGTAAAAAAATGTTTTAAAAATAGTAAACAGTTAAAATGATATGGCTTTAAACATGATGTATCTTTTCCTCTCCCTAAGCCCAGTGAGCTCCCTCATCGTTAGGACAGCACAAGGGAAATCTTTATCCTTCCTATGTGAACCTGTTTTTGAAGTTAATTATTATTTTGTGTGGGGTGGGGTTAGGGGAGAGAGAACGGGGTGAAAATGTTTGCTGAATACTGCTCTGCTGATATACATGTTGTAATTTGCAAACTAAAACCCAATAAATATATTGTAAAAAAAAAAAAAAAAAAACGATCTCGACTCTCAAGCTGCAGAGCGCATGTGTGCTACACTTTCGAATGAAACGAGGGAGGATGAGCATAGCACGCCAGCGGCGGGTGCCTATTGCTTATTAACAGCGAAGGAGTGCGCCGAATGCTTCCGCGTTTTCCCTGATTGGCTGCGACACGCCCCGCGGCAGGCGCGGCAACCGCAGAGCGGAGCGGCAGAGCTAGCCGGAAGTGGGCGTGGCTGGGTAGATTAGTGCTGTGACAAACGCGTCTATACAAATAGTAGCTCTAGTTCTGCAGACCCCTCTCTGATTGGTTGAGCTCCATTTCTGCAGCCCCTCTGCTGGGAGCTGTCGCGCGGAAATAGGCTGTCTATTGCCATTCTCTAAGACAAACTCTAACCTTAACCAGCTCCTTAACAGCGCCTAAACTTAACCGTTCTAACCTTAACCAACTCCGAAACAATGCCTAACCTTAACCTTAACCTTAACCATGCCTAACCTTAACCATAGAAAGAATATTGCCATTCTCTAAGACAAACTCTAACCTTAACCAGCTCCTTAACAGCGCCTAAACTTAACCGTTCTAACCTTAACCAACTCCGAAACAATGCCTAACCTTAACCTTAACCTTAACCATGCCTAACCTTAACCGGCGAAAGAATACACGTTAAAAAAAAAATCACGTTAAAAAAAAAATTTGATGGGATTCTAACTCGTCAACAACGGACCGCAGGACCGCAGGACTGCTGCTCTGCCAGGTGAGCTGAAGCGCTGAATGAAAATCATGGCGGATTCCGCGATAAGCACCTCAAAGCACCTCGATAACCTTACGCGCGAGGGGCTTCGCTCAACCAATCAGAGAGGGGGCTGCAGAAATGGAGCTCAACCAATCAGAGAGGGGGCTGCAGAAATGGAGCTCAACCAATCAGAGAGGGGTCTGCAGAACTAGAGCTACTATTTGTATAGACGCGTGACAAACTGTCAAAAAGGGCTTTAGTTTTTGAGATACCCCTACCGGAGGTAGAACAAAACACAACCATGTTTTTCCTCATCTCTAAGGTCTCCCATATATGAAATGGATTCTTGGATTTTTTTTATTTTTATATTTTACTGCAAAACTTGTTAAATTGATAGATATTGTTATACACTCCCAAAGGAAAAAACAACCAAAATATAGCCTGGCCGTATGGGAGTTGAGACATATAAACTCATGTAGATTAATAATACAAGCTCCAAGAGCTTTCAAACTTGACATGCTAGATGTCAGACAGTTGCTTAACCTAATAGAAAAACCTGGATGTGAATATATTTATGCATGTAGGAAATATCTACCTATGTACACATACTTAAAATAAGCGGAAATGTAAAAAATGTATATCTATGCAGAATGTTCTCATTTACTTTGTAGTAGCTCTGCCATGGATTGTCATAGAAACACAGATGAGGGCTTTCTCGGAAAGGTGTGGTTGTGCTGAATCCAGCAATACCACATGTGTAAATATAGCATGCATGGTCAGGAAGTTACATCAGTAAATGTATGAGGTGTCCTAAATGAAAGAAAATGAAACATTGACATAATGAAGTCTTCAGTCCAAAGCCCATTATCAGTGGTGAGAAGCATGTTGACAAATTCAATGTTACTGCAAAGTAAAGTCACTTGAGGTATTGGTCTATAATGTTAAAGGGGAACTATTTTACTATTTCTTTCACTATTTGGGCACTTTTACACAATTTCTGTGAGTCTATGGAACACCTCTGTAATATATATATATTTTTTTATTCATTGTTTTGTATTTCTAATCAAGTCCTCAAAAACAGCATTTTTCTACCTCAAGATCTCGAGCTGTTTTGAGCCTGGGCTCCTAAACCACTGTGCAGCGTCGGCCCCGCCTGAACATTAACATGCAGCGGTATCTCTCTGACATCACATATAGGGCACATTTTCAAATGACTCAGTTCAGTGAGGGTGAATATTGTGAGAGGAGAATTGGAAGAATGCGCCAATATGAGAATTTTGAGACATAGATCATATTAATATAAGTTCACATAGCTAGGAAACAATGCTAAACACTCAAAAAGGCCATTTATAAGATAGTTCCCCTTTAATATATTTATAATACATTTAATAAATTATACATTTCATTATGATACATTTTATGATACTTCATATGGAAACAAAGATCCAATTGAATCAGGTTGAAATAAAAATGGAACACCTTCATTTCAATCTACTGCGTTCTGAACCCCCTACTGTATTCACTGTACGCACATGACTGTGTGGCGAGGTTTAGCTCCAACTCCATAGTGAAGTTTGCGGACGACACGGTGGTGGGGCTGATCTCTAACAATGACGAGAAGGCCTATCGGGAGGAGGTTGATGAACTGGCACGCTGGTGCTTGGATAACAGCCTACTCCTGAACATTGGTAAAACCAAAGAGCTGATCGTGGATTTGAGGAGAATACAGCAGGGGACACACACGTCACTGCGGATAAATGGGGCTATTGTGGACAGGGTGAGCAGTTTCATGTACCTGGGAGTCCACATCACAGAGGACCTGACATGGTCAGATTCTGTGGTGAAAAAAGCGAAACAGTCACCTGAGACAATTAAGTTCAGAGTATCGGGGAAGATACTTCACTCCTTCTATTCCGGGGCTGTAGAGAGCATTCTGACTGGAAACATCACTGCCTGGTTTGGAAACAGCACGGCACAGAACAGGAAGGCCCTCCAGAGAGTGGTGCGCTCAGCAGCCACGGGTATTGCACTACCACCCCTGCAGGACTTATATAACAGGAGGTGCAAATCCAGAGCCTGCAGAATAATGAAAGACCCCCACCACCCCAACAACAGCCTGTTCAAGCTTCAAGTGTTCAGGCAAGCGCCTACGTACATACGCGACAAGAACAGAGAGACTACGGCTCAGCTTCTTCCCCCAGGCCATCAGAACACTGAACACTGAACTCTCCACAAGTACACATGAGCACACACACACACACACACACACACACACACACACACACACACACACACACACACACACACACCACAAAAGGAAATAACAGATGTGGTTCTCGTATAGTATAGTTTAGATATAGTAAGTAAAACATAATGACGGAGTTAAAATTGTACATTATAGTAGTGTACATAGGAACCAGTGCCTTCTCAGGAATTTAGCATGTCTATTTTTATCATGCACATCTTATGTCTTACCTGTTTTTTTTCTATGTGTATTTTATTATTGTATTATTGCACAATCGATGCAGGCATGACCACCCACATTTCACTGTATGCCCTGGTATGTATGTGACAAATAAACCTCTTGATTCTTGATTCTAGCAACACATCACCGTCACTCATCCACATTATCATCAGTGACAAAATGGATCATATTTGGGCAGTCAGGGAAAGAGCAAGAGCAAGAGCAAAACTCAGTGCAAGTCAAGCCCACTGAAAGACATTGGCATTTGCTGGCATCATTGCAGTTTCCATCTTTACAGTACAGGTGGGTGATGTCTCGAACTTCCTTAGGTGCCGGTGCTTTCTGGAACATAACAGGTTCAATGGACCCATATTCTCTGAGCCTCCACCCTCTACCAACTGCAGGGTTCCAGAGAAGAGGCTTGGCCAGATGGCTGTGACGCCACACTGCTGTTTGGTACAAGGCTCTCCACACAGGAAGGCATCTTCTGTTGGGGGTAGATTTGCAGTTGATGAATCTGTGGTAGATGCTAGTGTGTACCTCAGCTCATCCGGGTTGGTGCAAGGACGTCCATTCTCCATTTTCTTTTGGCCATACAGGAGGAGGGCATACTGTGTTCTCTGAATATATTCTCTGTGGCCCTGTATTGGTTATGTAGTTGCTGACAAAGCTACATAGAGCAGCCTTGTTCCCACTGATCCTCAGGTATTTCCTGTAGTTAGGAACACTTGATTGTCCTGTGATAATATGTGTTGGTCTGCTGGTTTGGATGGTGCCTCTTCTTTGCCTTTCAAGGTCTTTGATTGAGTGTTGATGGTCATATCTGTCGAACACTATAACAACGCAGTTGATGCCTTCCTTTCCCATTAACGTTGCGATCCTTTTCCAGACACACTCACCCAGATCATGTCTGAAAGGGCCACAGAGAATCTCTTCAGAGAACACAGTCATCTTGGCAGGTGGCTTTGAAAATGGTGAGGAGGTTAAGACGATTAGCAAGTCAGGCGTTGACTGCTTGACAGATCTTTATAGTGACCAGGAGGAGGCTGACACAAGATTGGTGTTACATGCAATACACCTTGCACAGTCACATTCTCGTCTCATTGTCAAATGTGATGATACAGATGTACTGGTTTTGCTTGTGTACTATTCAAGCAAAGGGATGTTTGGATCCTCAACAGTGTTCATGCACTCTGGACATGGCCCAAAGGAAAGATCCATCGATCAATGATGCCAGCAAATGCCAATGTCTTTCAGTGGGCTTGACTTGCACTGAGTTTTGCTCTTGCTCTTTCCCTGACTGCCCAAATATGGTCCATTTTGTAACTGATGATAATGTGGATGAGTGACGGTGATGTGTTGCTAGAATCAAGAATCAAGAGGTTTATTTGTCACATACATACCAGGGCATACAGTGAAATGCGGGTGGTCATGCCCGCATCGATTGTGCAATAATACAATAATAAAATAGACATAGAAAAAAAAACAGGTAAGACATAAGATGTGCATGATAAAAATAGACATGCTAAATTCCTGAGAAGTTTCAAGTTCAAGTTTCAAGTTTCTTTAATAGTTGTCATACAGAAGTACAGAATACTTTTATACAAAATGCTTCTTACTGTTACGCTCCAGAGACTGTGCAAGACAAGATAAGTATGAAATAAAATAACATAGTATAGCATGTAAATTAGAAGTAAAAAATTAGGTCACATTTTTATTTTGTCATTTATCACAATACTTCATTACAGTAAGGGAAGGTGCAAGACCAAAAGCGACATTCTATTGCAATAGAATGGAAATGTTAGATCCTATGGCAATTAGCATAGGAAGATTAAGATTACAATGCTCATTTTGGGCAATCCGGCGGACTATGGGAGAAAGTCAATAGCGGAGGATGTGTTTTTGGAACACAGGCCTGTACGACTTTCTGGGTGAGGGGAAAATAGGGGATTTTTACTTGTATATATATATGTTTTTAAGCTCAGCTCTCAACGGGACCTCACTAATTGGATGTACATCTATTGTAGCTTCGCACTCCAGAAGCATTACCAAAAACTACACAAAAACATGCATAGATTATGGCTAGTTTGAATATAATGGTATGGAACACCGGTGGGATAAACAAACAACACAAACGCAAAAGCGTGCTCACACTGATGAAAAAAGAACATGTGGACGTGGCTCTATTAAGCGAAACGCACATTTTAGAGGAAGACATAAATACGTTAGCGGATAACATATACCATAATATTAGTCACTCATCTTTTGTTACGAGAACTAGAGGGGTAGCCATAGTCGTCAGACGCAAATTAAATATCGAATTGAAAGGGGTATGGTCGGATGCTGAGGGGCGCATAACTATAGCTAGGATTATACACAATAACAGGAAAATTGCGTTGGCAGCGGTATATGCCCCAAATTTGTACGAAGTGGGTTTCTTTACTTCACTAACCGGAGAAATGTTAAACCATCCCGAGTACTCATATATAATAGGTGCGGATTTTAATGCCATTTGGAACCCAAGGATGGACAAAACTTACCTTTCCTTTTCCAGCGAACAAAAAAATTCATCTAAAGCATTAAAAGATTGGTCAAAATCAACAGGGGTAATTGATTTATGGCGTTCACTTAATCCCATGACCCGCAAGTACTCCTGTCGTTCGGCGAGACACAACACACTATCCAGAATTGATTACGCCTTTGCATCCCCGAGAATATTTGATAAATATGAAGTGGAAATGACACCCAATGCGTTATCAGATCACTGCTACTTAATCCTGAAAGCAACATTTGGTACACTATCTTCCCGGGCCCCAAGATGGCGTTTTAATTCTATGCTGCTTAACAACAAGGAATTCATTACACAAATTAAAGAAGCTCTCACAATATTCCTACGGGATAATGCAAACTCGGTGCAAGATCCCAGAATATTATGGATGTCGGTAAAGAGTATGATCAAGGATTTCACGGATAGATTTTCCTCCATATTGCGCAAAAATCAATGCACAAAACTGTCTGAAATGGAAACGCTTTACTCAACTCTTTTTAATTCTTTAAAATACAACAACTCTACTAGACTAGAAAACCAAGTTAACATTCTAAAGACAGAGATCAAAGCAATATACAGACAAAAATCGGAACTGCAAATACGCAGCACAAGACAACAGCAGTACTTCCAAGGATCTAAACCTAGTCACCTATTAGCCATGCGACTAAGAGTTAATGCAAAATTTGCAGATATAACTGCCATTAGGAAACAACAAGCTCTAGTAACAGAACCCGGAATAATAAACGATACATTCAAAGAATTCTACTCCGATTTGTATAATTCAGAGACGACCTTTGATCAAGACAAATTAGACACATATCTTAATCAAATTACTCTCCCTAAACTTTCGGAGGACGACGCTAAACAGTTAGAAGCACCGATCACATTAGAAGAACTCAAGAAGGCCATATCCGGAATGAAAAACGGCAAGGCTCCCGGAATTGACGGTATCCCATCAGAAATGTACATTTCTTGCTGGGACATATTTGGACCCTTATTACTAAATATGATCTTATACTCAGTCAAAGAGGGAAGCTTCCATAAACACCAAAATATCGCACTCATTTCAGTTCTTCACAAAAAAGACAAAGACCCCACTGAGTGCGGTAGTTACCGACCTTTAAGCCTCCTCGGAACCGATGTCAAGATATTAGCCATCAGATTGCAAAAGCATATGACGTCTTTAGTTCACCCGGACCAAACAGGCTTCATAAAAGGCCGCCTGATCAATGATAACATAAGGCGAATACTGCACGTACTAGACGCAGACAAAGAGGACACCACACCTAAGGCGATGCTATCCCTGGATGCTATGAAAGCATTTGACAGGTTGGAATGGTCGTTTCTATGGGCAGTATTAGAAAGGATGGGGTTAGGAAAAGGATTCATTGATATGATTAAAGTACTATACAAGGACCCATCGGCCAGGATTACAACAGGCACATTCATCTCCGATATCTTTCCGGTATCACGCTCAGCCAGACAGGGTTGCCCTCTTAGTCCCGGACTATTCGATCTATCATTAGAACCTTTAGCACAATTTATAAGACAATCCCAACACATAGAACCAATAGTAATCAAGGGCACACAACATAAAATTAGTTTATATGCGGACGACGTAATATTGTTCATGCAAAACCCCAACAACACATTGCCGCATATACTCAAGTTGATAGAGAACTTTGGTGATTTATCGGGATTTAAAATAAATTGGCCTAAGTCGGCTTTTCTTCCTCTTAACATCAGTGCAAAAAAAGACACAACCCTCCCAGGTGCGATACCCATGGTCAAACATTTTAGATGCTTGGGAGTGGAAATATTTCCCACCATAAGACAAACGGTGAAGCACAATTACACAAAAATACAGAACAAAATCAAAGACGACCTGGACAGGTGGGCAAAACTTAAAAACTCAGTACAGGCAAGGGTATCAATAGTTAAGATGGATGTATTACCAAGAATCAATTTCTTCAGCTCAATGCTTCCGTTACCTCCTCCAGAGGGCTACTGGAAAAGATTACAAACCTCCACATACAAATTTATTTGGAATAACAAACCACCTCGCATAAAAAGATCCACCGCACAGAGAAATAAAGCAGACGGTGGCATGGCAGTTCCAGATTTTTTACAATATTTTAAGGCCTTCACATTAAGACCACTGAAGATATGGTTTGACCCCCAGGCTTTGGTATCTTGGAGAGATTTAGAAGAAAACATAGTAGCCCCACAGAGACTAAAAGACATAGCACACACTAAACTTTCAATCAAGCATTGTGAGCGAGAATTTGGCCCAATAATTACCCATGCAATCAGAACATGGCGGGAAACACAAAAGAAATATCCTAACCCTCAAGAATGGCATAATCACACTCCCATATTCAATAATAATGCACTCTTAATGCGAAAACGCCCTATAAGATTCCCTATATGGGAAGAGCAAGGCATACACTCATTAGGGGATATTTTTAATAACAAGGGCCTCTGTAGTTATGTCGAAATATGCACAAAGTTTAACCTCACCGAGTCCACATGGCTTTTTTACATACAGTTACGACTTTGTCTGAGGTCTCACGGTGTTCCATTACTCATACCAATTGAACACCACAGATACCACAAATTTTTCTATGAAAGAGAAACATTGGGAGGTTTTGTATCAGGTTTTTATTATCAATTACTAACGTCCTCGTATGAAACCCTTCAACTAGACACTGTCTGGAGGAGGGATATACCAGACCTGGAAAATGACTTTGATTGGCAAGGAGCCTGGGCAAATGTCCGACTTACATCAAGGAACCCGGATCATCAACAAATCAATCTGAACTATATTCACAGGACATACTTGACTCCTATAAGGCTGTGCAAAATGGGGCTTAAACAAGACTCCAAATGCTCCCAATGTACAAATGGGGACGAAGGAACATTTATGCACATGTATTGGGACTGCCCACCAGTTAAGGCATTCTGGAAAGATGTGTCCCAACAATTATCAATACTCGTATCTTGGAATATACCTGTACACCCCTCGGTATTACTATTGAATGATGTTTTTGAGTTTGCAGTGAATCCACAACTAAAGAGATTGGTTTTATCGGGTATCACAGTAGCTAAAAAACTGATCGCATCACGTTGGTTTCAACCGGAAAAAATTTGCCGAAAAGTGTGGTTTCTTACATATCTCGATGTGATATATCAAGAAATATCTACAGCAAGAATTCTGGGTCTCAATGAATCCAAAATGTCAATGTGGTTAGAAGTGGTGGAGAGAATAAAAGCTAGCTTATAATGGTAGTGTCTGGTTAGGAGTGAGGGATAATGGAGGTACTATCCAAGAGGGGGTCCGGGAGGGGGGGGTTCGAGCTGGAGCATATGTGTGTAGGGTTTTAGAAAATAGGTATTAGGGGTATATTATATACTAACATTTATATAATTGTAATTTCGCTGGATATACACTGTATACGGTTAAAATGTTATTATAGACTAATTTTGTTTTATCTTGTTTCTGTACTTGCATATATTTTAACCACCTTTACTGAAAGTATCATTATGCATTGTGTGTTGAGTACTGACTTTTAATAATTTTTGTTTTGCAATAATAAAAAAAAAAAAAAAAAAAATTAGGTCACAGTGTTCAGTATAGACATATGTACAATGTTCGATGCATAATAGACGTAACTGAGTTACCATATAACAATATACTATGCAGTGTACTAATATACAATACTATATAGTGCAAAGCAGAAATGGGATGAGGTACAATTTAGGTACAATTTACAGTAGGTGTACGAGTTGTAGTGCAAATCCTTTATCAATAAATATAAAGTGTGTTTGTGTGATCTAAAGTGTGGAGAGTGGGTGCTGCCGTGTGTTGTTTGTTTAAGTGAGTGTGTGCGTGTGGGGGTGTGTGTGCTATGTGCATTTGATGGTTGTTGCATAGTGTTTATTGTTCGTTGAGCAGCCTGATGGCCTGGGGATAGAAGCTTCTTCTGAGTCTTTCTGTGCTCGCCTTAAGACTCCGGTATCGCTTGCCTGACCGCAGCAGTTCAAAGAGGCAGTTGTTCGGGTGGCTGGAGTCCTTGATGATTCTCTTCGCCTTCCCCCTGCACCGCTTGTTGTAAATGTTCTGGAGGGTGGGAAGCCCCCCTCCAATTGTGCGTTCGGCTGAACGTGTCACTCTTTGTAGTCTGCTACGGTCTTGTGCAGTGCTATTCCCAAACCAGGAGGTGATGTTGCCAGTCAGGATGCTCTCTATTGTACATGAGTAGAAGTTCCTAAGGATCTTCTGACTGACTTGGAACTTCCTTAGGCGCCTGAGGAAGTAGAGGCGTTGTCGTGCCTTCTTCACAACACTGTCAATGTGTGTGGTCCATGTCAAGTCCTCGGATATGTGGGCTCTGAGGTACTTGAAACTGTTCACTCTCTCAACCGGTGCCCCGTCGATGCTGAGGGGGCTGTAGTCCTTGACCCCCGACCTCCTTGTTATGTTGGAAGAATCAGACAACACGTAGTTTCAGCATGTCGGTGTTTACTGAACTCAAGACACATGCATTGTCACGTACACCAGAACATCAACGTCAACGTCACGTTCGGCCATATGCCGTAACGTGAAACTCAACAGAATAACACGACACTGTCGCAATAGTTAGAACACTAGTTAAAGTGCTGGCACTCGCTAGAGTACCAGACGTAACATTTCCCCCCCCTTCACTCAACCTAGGAGTGATACTCAGTCTCAAAGTCATTCAGGTGTGCAGGCCTGTTGCGCGCTCGGAGTGGGCGGGGCCCGGGCACTGCAACAGCCAACGGCGGAGGTCCCGCAGCCTCAGGCTGAGCCGCGGGTGCTGGGGCTGCAACATCATCAAATTGTCTGTCCTGCAGAGCTATAGCCGCGGGTGCTGGGGCTGCAACGTCATTGAATCGTCTGTCCTGCAGAGCTACAGCCGCGGGCACACCCTGTCCCGGGGCAGCGGGAGCCTGCACCCTGCGCAGTCGGCCAGCATGCCAACGCGTCCCATCAGCCAGCCTGAATGAGGCCGGGCCAAGCTGCTGTCTGACCTGGACCGGGTCAGACCAGAATGACCGGAGCTTGTTGTCCCGGTGGGGTCGCCGAATCCTGACCCAGTCTGAGACGGCGATGGTAGGTGGTCTCGCATGTCGGGTCCTGTCGAAACGGTCCTTCATCCGGCGCTGGCGTGCGTTGACTGTGGCTTGAAGCGGGTGGGCTGGAGCCTGAGCCAGAGTAGGGCGCAGCCTGTCCAGGGGCAGCTGAAACTCGCGCCCTAGCATGAGGGAGGCTGGGGAGACGCCTGTGGTGGCGTGTTGAGTGGCCCTGTAGTGCAGGAGCGTCTGTTGGAGACCGTTGATGAATGTGCACCCTTGTGCCAGGTGGGCCCTGATGCCATTCTTCAGGGATTGGTTCAGCCGTTCCACCCCCCCGTTCGCAGCCGGGTTGTAGAACGACGTGCGGATATGACGTATCCCCTTACCCCCCAGGTAGGAGGCCAGTTCGTGGGAGATCATTTGGGGCCCATTGTCTGTCGTGATCCTCTTGGGCAGGCCCCAGCGTGTGAACAGGGACTCGAGAATCTCAATCAGCACCCCGGCTGTGACCGAGCCCACGGGCGCCACCTCAGGCCACTTGGAGTGGAGGTCGTAGATCACAACGAGGAAACGCTGGTGATGCGGTACCCCGTGCAGTTCACCACAGACGTCGAGCTGCAGGTGCTCCCAGGGTTGGGACGGCCAGTCCAATGGCTGCATGGGTGGGGGCGGGGCTGGGGCCCTGGTCTTCCCGCTCAGAAGACAGGCAGTACAGTCCTTGACCAGGGTCTCGATTTCCCTGTCGATGCCTGGCCACCACACCAAGTCACGACACCGCTGTTTGAGCCTGACTATGCCCAAGTGGCCCTCGTGCGCCATAGCAAGGACACGCGCCCGAAGGACACTCGGGACGACAGTACAGAGCCCACGAGCGACGCAGGAGTCGTTCCAGCATGACAACTCGTCCCGGAGTCTGCTATAGGGAAGCAGCTCGTCAGGTGTCCTCGCCGGCCAACCCTGCCTGATGTAGGTTGAGAGCGCAGAGAGGACAGGGTCAGCAGACGAGGCGTCCTGGAGCTCCTGCAGCGACACTGTCTCTTGGAGGGGAGTGTGGAGGAGCTGGACCAGGTCATGCTCAGCCTGATCCCGATCGGGGGTCGAGGGCGGGGCCGTGGGGGAACTGGGGATGGCGCGTGACAGTAGGTCAGCTACTACGTTGTCCCGGCCCGGCGTGAATTGCAAACCGAAGTTGTACTGCTGCAGGCGGTCAGCCCAGCGGTGGAGGCGGAGCGGTTTGTGGCCAGTGCCTGACGTGGCGAGGAGGGTAGTGAGAGCCTGGTGGTCCGTCCTAAGCGTGAATGAGCGGCCGTAGAGGTACATATGCCAGCGCTCACATGCCCAGATGCAGGCCAGGGCCTCTCGCTCCCCCACTGAGTACCTCTGTTCTGTGGGGCTAAGGGCCCGTGAAGCGAAAGCGACCGGCCTCTCCACACCCCCGTGCAGCTGTGACAGTACCGCGCCCACGGCTGCGGCGGAGGCGTCACACGTGACGAGGGTGGTGCTGTCTAGGTCGAAAAACGCCAGGACTGGTGATGAGGTGAGCTGGGACTTGAGGAGGCGCACAGCCTTCGAGCAGGCAGGCGTCCAGAGCCAGGGCTCGTCCTGCTTCAACAGCTTCCGCAGCGGTGCCGTTGTGTCGGAGTAGTGTGGCAGGAAGCGGAGGTAGTACGCCGTCATGCCCAGGAAAGAGGCCACCTGGGCCGCTGAGGTGAGCTCTGGGACACTGTGTATGGCCTCTGTGTTTGACTGGAGCGGATACATGCCGTCAGCCGAGAGGCGGAACCCAACAAAGTCAATGGTCGTGGTGGCAAAGACACACTTCTCGCCGTTGAGTGTGAGGTGGTGCTTCGCCATCGCACTTAAGACACTGTGGAGGCTCGCGTCGTGACTCTCGGCGTTGGCCCCGTGCACCACGATGTCATCGAGGTAGATGGCCACCCCGGGGATCCCGGCGAAGACGGAGGCCATGATCTTTTGGAAGCAGCTGGGGGCGGAGCTTAAGCCAAAAGCCATGCGTTTGTAACGGAAGACCCCCCTGTGGGTGATGAACGCGGTGAGGTTGCGGCTCTCTGGGTGTAGTGGCACCTGGAGGTACCCCTGACGAAGGTCCAGCTTAGAGAACACCTTGGACCCGTGGAACTGGGCGGTGAGCTCCTCTGTGGTTGGCAGGGGGTATTTATCAGGGACGATGGCCTTGTTTACCGCTCTCATGTCCACGCAGAGTCGCAGGTCCCCTGTCTTCTTCTTTGCTACCACCAAGTTGGAGATCCAGGGTGACGCGTTCACCTGTTCGATGATGTCGTCGTCCAGCATCTTCTGTAACTCGGTGGCGATGCCCTCACGGAGAGCCAGGGGGGAGCAACGAAGGGGCTGGATGACCGGAGTCACTTTTTGGTCTAGCAGGGGCTGGTGAGCGAAACCCTGGAGGCAGCCCACGCCGTTGAACAGTGCCGGCCACTGTTGCTGCCAGGAGACAGCGGTGACGGTGTGGATCTCTGAGCCTGTGGTGTCCAGCAGAGAGAAACCGAGGCCACTGAAGAGGTCGAGGCCGAGGAGGTTGGTCCCTCGGCGTGCGATGTTGAAATTGAAAGCAGGCAGTGTCCTTTCTCCGTACCTCACCGGCAGCTGGAGGGAGCCAACGATGTCAATCTTGGAGTCGGCGTAGCCTCGCAGGGTGGTGGTGGGCGGGCCCAGTGGTTTGTGGGAGAAGAATTGAGAGTATGTCGCCCAATTCAATAGAGACACTGTGGCTCCAGTGTCGAGGAGGAGGGGCAGTGTGATGTCACCAACCACCAATGAGCATGTTTTGAATGGCACTCGTCCTGAGCTGACATTATGGATGATAGTGGTCGGTGGCTTGGAAGCGCTAGCTGGGGCTGACCTGCAGACCTTTTGGAAGTGGTTTAGCCTCCCGCAGTTGGAGCAGGCTTTGCCACGGGCAGGGCAGGTCTGGGCTCTGGAGTTGTGTGAAAGGAAGCCACAATTCCCGCACGGCTGGCGTGAGCGGTCACGTGACTGGGAGGCTAGCAGTATATTGTCCCCGCCGTCGTCTGCACTCACATTGAGGAGGGACACCCTTGAGCTGAGCGTGCTCGCAGCCTCTACTGGCATGTGTGTGTTGGGGCTGGGGGAGGTAGACAAACTAGCTGCACAGTTCATAGCAGATTCCACCTGCACTGCTAGTCTAATAGCTACTGCTAATGTCAGCTCGTCATTTTCCAACAGTAGTCTTTCCCTGATTTTATCACTGTCAGTGTTCAATATGAGTTGGTCTCTCACCATTTCATCCTGTAATGCCCCGAATTTGCATGAGCTAGCCAAGCCCCGTAGGTCCGCGACGTACTGCGTTATTGACTCGCCAGTACGTTGATGTCTCCGTCGGAACACAACTCGACGGAGGAGTGCAGTCTGTGGAGTGGCGAAATGTCCCTTTAGGAGCGCCACCACCGACGTATATGTGTCACTGTCTAATGTGCCGAGCGTTTCACACACACGCTGTCCCTCCACGCCTAAACAGTGCTGTAGTAATGCACGTTTTCTCACCGCGGACAAGTCCAAACCGGTAGCCAGGATATACGTCTCGAACGAGGAAATCCAACGCGCCCACGGGACGGGCGGCTCACCGGGCAGCGGTAGGAAGGGTGGAGGGGGTGGGATAGATAATTCAGCCATCTCTCGTCGCCAATGTTATGTTGGAAGAATCAGACAACACGTAGTTTCAGCATGTCGGTGTTTACTGAACTCAAGACACATGCATTGTCACGTACACCAGAACATCAACGTCAACGTCACGTTCGGCCATATGCCGTAACGTGAAACTCAACAGAATAACACGACACTGTCGCAATAGTTAGAACACTAGTTAAAGTGCTGGCACTCGCTAGAGTACCAGACGTAACACTCCTGAAGTCCACAATCATCTCTTTTGTTTTGCTGACGTTCAGGGAGAGGCAGTTCTCCTGACACCACTGTGACCGGTTCTCTACCTCTTCCAGGTAGGCCCTCTCGTCGTTGGCAGAGATCAGGCCCACCACTACTGTGTCATCAGCAAATTTGATGATTGTGTTGTTGTTCCGCTGTGCCACGCAGTCATGTGTGTACAGGGAGTAGAGGAGGGGGCTCAGAACACAGCCCTGGGGGGCCCCTATGTTGAGCGTGATGGATGAGGAGGTGCAGTTGCCTGCTCTTACCACCTGGGGTCTGCCCGTCAGGAAGTCCAAGACCCACTGGCAGAGGTCATAGTTCAAGCACTGGTTCCTATGTACACTACTATACAATATACAATTTTAACTCCGTCATTATGTTTTACTTACTATATCTAAACTATACTATACAAGAACCACATCTGGTAAATGGTAAATGGCTGCTTTTTTATATAGCGCTTTACAATATGTTACTCACATTTTACCCATTCACTCACACATTCACACACTGACGGCGGAGGCAACCATGCACGGTGCCAACCTGCTCATCGGGAGCAATTAGGGGTTAAGTGTCTTGCTCAAGGACACATCGACACGCTTCCCGGGAGGAGCGGGAATCAAACCGGGAACCTCCGGATTTCCAGACGACTGCTCTACCTCCCGAGCCACTGTCGCCCACTGTCGCACATCTGTTCTTTCCTTAAAGTGACTTTTATACTCTTCATTCCTTTAAAGTGATTTTTCAATTTTGTTTAAAGTGACATTTTCTTTAAAGTGATTGTTTAAAGCGGTTGCAGCATGTGTGTGTGTGTGTGTGTGTGTGTGTGTGTGTGTGTGTGTGTGTGTGTGTGTGTGTGTGTGTGTTTATGTGTACTTGTGAGTGGAGAGTTCAGTGTTCAGTGTTCTGATGGCCTGGGGGAAGAAGATTAGTCTGAGTCTCTCTGTGCTCGTAGCGTGTGTACATAGGCGCTTGCCTGACCGCAGCAGCTTGAACAGGCTGTTGTTGGGGTGGTGGGGGTCTTTCATTATTCTGCAGGCTCTGGATTTGCACCTCCTGTTATATAAGTCCTGCAGGGGTGGTAGTGCAATACCCATAGTACGCTCTGCTGAGCGCACCACTCTCTGGAGGGCCTTCCTGTCCTGTGCCGTTTCCAAACCAGGCAGTGATGTTTCCAGTCAGAATGTTCTCTACAGCCCCAGAATAGAAGGAGTGGAGTATCTTCCCTGATACTCTGAACTTCCTTAACTGTCTCAGGTGATAGAGGCGCTGTTTTTGCCCTTTTCACCACAGAATCTGTGTGTGTTGACCATGTCAGGTCCTCTGTGATGTGGACTCCCAGGTACTTGAAACTGCTCACCCTGTCCATGATAGCCCCATTTATCCGCAGTGGCGTGTGTGTCACCTGCTGTATTCTCCTCAAATCCACGATCAGCTCTTTGGTTTTACCAATGTTCAGGACTGTTATCCCGGCACCAGCGTGCCAGTTCATCAACCTCCTCCCGATAGGCCTTCTCGTCATTGTTAGAGATCAGCCCCACCACCGTGTCGTCCGCAAACTTCACTATGGAGTTGGAGCTGAACCTCGCCACACAGTCATGTGTGTACAGTGAATACAGTAGGGGGCTCAGAATGCAGTAGATTGAAATAAAGGTGTTCTATTTCAATTTCAACCTGATTCAATTGGATCTTTGTTTCCATATGAAGTATCATAAAATGTCATGTAATATATCATAAATATATTAACATTATAGACCAGAACATTACCTCAAGTGACTTTACTTTGCAGTAACATTGAATTTGTCAACATGCTTCTCACCACTGATAATGGGCTTTGGACTGAAGACTTCATTATGTCAATGTTTCATTTTATTTAATTTAGGACACCTCATACATTTACTGATGTAACTCCCTGACCATGCATGCTATATTTACACATGTGGTATTGCAGGATTCAGCACAACCACACCTTTCCGAGAAAGCCCTCATCTGTGTTTCTATGACAATCCATGGCAGAGCTACTACAAAGTAAATGAGAACATTCTGCATAGATATACATTTTTTACATTTCCGCTTATTTTAAGTATGTGTACATAGGTAGATATTTCCTACATGCATAAAGATATTCACATCCAGGTTTTTCTATTAGGTTAAGCAACTGTCTGACTGCTAGCATGTCAAGTTTGAAAGCTCTTGGAGCTTGTATTATTAATCTACATGAGTTTATATGTCTCAACTCCCATACGGCCAGGCTATATTTTGGTTGTTTTTTCCTTTGGGGGTGTATAACAATATCTATCAATTTAACAAGTTTTGCAGTAAAATATTTTTATACAAGAATCCATTTCATATATGGGAGACCTTAGAGATGAGTAAAACATGGTTGTGTTTTGTTCTACCTCCGGTAGGGGTATCTCAACATTTTGGGGTCATTGTCACTAGGCTAGATGTAAGGTGCATGAGAAATACTTGTGTCTCTTTCTCCCTCTCTCTCTCTGCCCCTCCCCTCTCTCTCTCCCCCTCTCTCTCTCTCCCCCCCCCCCTCTCTCTCTCTCTCTCTCTCTCTCTCTCTCTCTCTCTCTCTCTCTCTCTCTCTCTCTCTCTCTCTCTCCCCCCCCTCTCTCTCTCTCTCTCTCTCTCTCTCTCTCTCTCTCTCTCTCTCTCTCTCTCTCTCTCTCTCTCTCTCTCTCTCTCTCTCTCTCTCTCTCTCTCTCTCTCTCTCTCATCTCATCGCTAGGGGTCATCAAAGAGGTTCCATGTGGGCCAAGTTTTTCCCAAACATCCCCCCCCCTGCTTCTACGTCACCACCTCCCGCCCCGCCTCGTGTCAAACTTTGTGTGTGTCGGTCATTATCGGCGGCACAAGACCCGCGGCATCTTGTCGCTGAGAGGGATACATACTGTCATACTAGCTAGTGCCATCTGTAAAACACACAACCGTTGTTGTACTGTACGTTTGAATTCTGCGACTTGTACATGAGTACCGTCAGAGCTCGGCACCAGTGTGGTTTTGATGGTGGGATCCCTGCCGCCCGTAGCTGTTTCTAACGTGAATGGTAAGTTAATATAGTGGTGGGTTAGCTGCTTTCTAGCCTGGGAGCTAAGTTAGTACTGTTACCGTTACCAGCGTTAGTCAATTACGGTTAGGAGAGGGTAACGGTTAACTTAATGTTAATTAGTTATCTTCCATTATTTCAGAACTTCCATTCATTGCCAGTTAAATAAAGCCAACTGTGATTTTGTGCGATATTATTATGATAGCCTTCACAGGTTATTTGTTTCTTGTTTTGACACTCACTTATAAACGTTAACGTCACCTAGTCTGTTCCCAGCAGCAGCAGCAGCAGCCGCGAGATTATGCAACCTATCGCTCATTCATCACAACATGGCGTTAATTAGGCCAGGGTCCACTTTGTTATGTATTTCACGAGTGTGTGTGTTCCAGTGTTATTAGTCATACATACAGACACACAATGGCATTGTTTTGAATTGTGTTCTTTTAGTTGCCACAGTGTAGGTGGTTGTTGTCACGTGAGGTAATTGTTACACCAGCTGTGCCATCTATCAGTTTTGTTCAGCAGACCTGACCCCTCAGCTCAATGTGAGCAACAGTGACATGTCTGCAGTGACAGAAAGGGTTTAATTTACCTGTTTTACCTGGTTGCTTTGTTCAGGTCAGAACTTGATTTAAAGATTGGCCTCCAGGAGTTTTAATTCATGATTCCCCAATAATCAGGTTTTTCTTCATTCCGTGCCTCTCAGAACAGTGTGTCTGAGTGCATGCAAGCAGATCATTGTGTTCTATCTGTCACAAATACATGTGCATGCAGTCGACTTTGGGTGATTATATGAACATATAGCTTTTTTGTAGAGCCGACAAAGAGGTTTACAACATTTTGAGGAGGTATGCATATGTGATTTGTTAATACGTGTGTGGTTGTTTAGCTATTTTCAACTTGGAATTGCCCTTGGAAACAGATGGTCTGTTAAGAAAAACATTGAGTCATTGCAGCACTGTTGCAGCCACAAGCTTCCCCCTTTGGGACGTGTTCAGAGCCGGGACTCCGCTTGGCTCAGAAGCTGCTAGGCTGATCCTACAGCTGAAACATGTTCAGACTTCAGACTGATGCATTACTGACTAGTACCGACTGCGTTCTGACACAACACAAGTGAATATACACCATACCGCCCTGTGCTTGGTCCCCCATATGTGTGGGTGTCGTCAATTCGTCATCAACCAGAGGTCCGGGGAGTTATAGAGAGTGTGACTACTCTTACTTATCATCAGAAGGTTCCTGGTTCGATTCCGACAGCATGTCAGGTAGGGATGCCCCGATCACGTTTTTTGCCACAGATACCGATCACCGATCGTCGTGAGCCATATCGGCCGATACCGATCCGATACCGATCGTTTTTGATTAAAAAGAAATTAAAAATTCTTTTATAATTCTTTTTTATATAAAATATATATATTATATAATTAGACTTGTACTTGTATTATCTGCGAGACATCGCCACCACGCAACAAGTCAAAATGCTCGCTATCTGCAAACCGCGCCACTGTCTGTGTACTCTAGTAGCCTCCAGCTCCAAAAAGGATTCTCCGGCGCTGCAGCTGGGCCCTATTGGTATAACGTTACTACTGTCACATTCAGCAAGCCCTCAGCTCGAATACGCATTCAATCAATGTTATAAGACATTGATATCAGGAGCTATCTGTAGCTACTGCTAGCCGGCTAGATGACGTTAAGACAACTATTTAGTTCAATCGGACATTTCGTTTTGAACTGTGAACTAACGTCAGCTAACGCAAGCTAACGGAGATATCAACATGGACTACTAGACTTCCTGGGGCATTTGTTGATATCCGGAGCTATCAGTAGCTAGGGCTGGGCGATATAACGATAACGATAAATATCGCGATATATTTTAATAATCGATATCGAATATCGAAATTAAATTTTTTTTTTTTTTTTTTTTTTACCTGCAACAGGGCAGTTTTAAAACCAGAGACAGTGGACAGACTTGTCTTTCTTGCCTGCAACTTAAAGTAATGGCTTTCTTGCCTGCAACTTAAAGTAATGGCTTTGCTTGTCCAAATGACAATACTGACCAAATTCAGATTTCTTTTTCTCTTGTCCATTTATTTTGTTTGCTTTCTAATTTAAAATACATTTTGAAACCGTCTGTACACAGTAGGCTATGTGTGCTAGCAGAACTAGACTCCAGTCACGAGTCACAGTGCACATGTGCGGTGGTTTGTCCACCAAAAAAGCGCCAAAAGATCGAAAATAAACTAGCAGAGCCAGAACTGTTCAACTCCTCTGGAGCCACAGCCAGCAGAGAAGCCGGTTTACTTTAGCTTTTAAACCAGCTGCAGCCTGAGAACTGGAGTGTGAGGGGATGTAACACTAAAGATGGCGGCAATGACAAAGAATTGCTGCAAAATAAACATACATCTGTTGTTAAATTTTTTTTTTTTTTTTTTTTTTATAATTTCTTTTTATACTTAACAATTCGATAATTATCGATATCGAGAAATAAAATAAAATTATCATATCGTTATCGCGATATGATTTTTTTCCATATCGCCCAGCCCTAAGCTAGCCGGCTAAATACCGTTAGACAATGCCTACTAAAAGTGAATAGTTGACTGGGTAATTTTGTTTAAACAGTAACGATAGCTAGGTAGCTAACGTTAGCTCAGGTCGAATGCACTATCTAGACTCAGCAGAGGAGGTCCGCCTCCTCTGTGTTTACAAACTCTACACGGGTACGGGCGGGGCTAGGGAGGAGGAGCAGTTTGCAGGTCCTGTGCGTCTGAGACAAGCGAGTGAGATATCCACTTGATCAGTTTCCGCGATCGGCGAATATGACTCATTATCGGAATTCCCCGATCGCATATTTATACTGATTATCGGCCGAAAACGATCAGTGGCCGATCGATCGGGGCATCCCTAATGTCAGGAAGTGTCCTTAAGCAAGACACTTAACCCCTAACTGCTCCCATTATGAGCAGGTTGGCACCTTGCATGGTTGCTGCCTCCGTCGGTGTGTGGGTGAATGGGTGAATGTGAGGCATAAGTTGTAAAGCGCTTTGGATAAAAGCACTATATAAATGCAGTCCATTTACTACTCTATACTAGGTTTCACTCCAATGTTATCTCCCCACCTACAGTACAGTATAGACAATTATAACTAAGTCATATCTAACAACAAACAGATGGAGGTCTCTGGCTCTGTGGCCTAATATGTGTCAATGTGGGGGTATTTAAGATCTCTTTCTCTTAAACAGTACTGTATATTGTTTTTTTATCCACTTTTTCTCCTTATTTTTCTCCCATCCCAATTTCGCCTTGCCAATTCTCCCTTCAATTCTCCCCTCCCCTGTCTCGAACGTTGCTAGCTAGACTATGCCTCCCACTGGTCGGCTGCAGTGAGGACCAAGCCTTGCATCACGTGTCCCCTCCGGTACACGAGGAGGCAGCTGTCGCATCTTTTCACCTGTACAGCGTGATCTCTCAGTGGCGAGGACAGGGAACAAACTTAACTTTTTGACTTACCAGCCATTTGGCTGGTAGATTTTTAAAAGTACCAGCCGGGCAGATTTTTTACTAGCCAAAAATTATAAATAGCTTTTTAGTATATCGCCATGTGTTATTATTACATTCAATACTCTCATATGCTATTTTCAATTAATATCATAAACAACATAAGGAATATTAGCATAATTTTGAGTGGACTGAAGGAATGAGTCAGCGTTAATAGTTTTAAATGCAAATAATTTATTGAAACATAGAAGTGGGGTCGGGACACACACACTGTGTTTCAACTCATCACCCCCGCATCATATTGTAGTCTGTCTTCAAACTTCCACTCCTCTCGAAACTTTTTTATATTTGAATATCAACATTATCTGTCCATCCTCAGTAATCCTCAGTTTACTATAATATACTCCTGTCCTGACTAGTGACTCCGTCGTCTTTCCAAACGCACGCACACACACACACAGGGAAGGGGAGAGTGCCCCCCCCCCCCATTTCCCTTTCCTCAGTGCTGTTCACTGTGGCTCTGCCTCGTCTGATCATCAGGATTAGCTTGTTAGCTTACGTTAACGTTGTAGTGATTGGTACATAAACGTTCATTTCGGGCGATGTGGGCATAAAGGAATGGCGATGGTGCAAAGCATGTAGCTGCATTGGACTCGTTGTGAGAAGAAAAAAAACATCACAGACTTATTTCGCGTCTGTAGGCGCACTGCTGTGTTAACGCTGCTGTGTTGACGCTGCTGCTCTGTTTTCAAGAAAGTGAAACACGGAGTGGGCGGATATCATATGACTCGCGGAGTTGCTAGAGGGTTTTTCAAAATAAGAGTATCATATGAACCTGAACGTTGCTAGCTGCCGGAGCTCAGATATTATGACTGGAGCTGCGCTTGGGGCGGCAATGAGACCCGCACAGGATTTTCAAAATAAGAGTATCGATATGAACTACACGCCAGCTGGCGGGCAGACTATTATTTTTAGCCGCCAGACGGTAAATCTACACGCATTTGGCGAATGGCGTGCAGTTATTTTGTTCCCTGGGCGAGGAGTAACGCGTGGGAGGCTCACGCTGCCCCTGTTACTTCCTGATTCTGCTGTACAGGCGCAGCAACTGACCTGTAGGAGTCGCCGTCACAACGTCCAATCCCCACCCACCAGCTTTCCCACCCCTAACACTGCCAATGGGTAACAGTACTGTCTGTATATTTGAATATCGTATATGTCACAAATGTAACGGTACTAAATACCTGTACAGTATGTCATGTATGTCCTTCCCTATGCCATAAATGTCATGTATGTTGTGTATGTCATAAATGTCACTATGAATTGAAAATGGGGGACCCTGATGTAAACAAGACAAACGTCTTTCTCTGGTCTGCATCCCCTTAACAATTGTGTGTATTGAGCCGTACTGTATTGTCTACTGCAATCTGTTAAATAAAGTTTTCATTCATTCATTCATCCAGTATGAACGTCATAAATGTCTTGACTCTTGATGAAACAGTACTGCAGTGTTTCCCATTAATTGCCTAGACTGTGGCGGCCCGCCACAGTTGTATAACGAACATTTTCTTTTTTTTTACTATTTCTTTTTAAATATAAAGTTTGCCAATAGGGATGTATCAGTAGTATTGGCAGTGGTAGTAGTCGTAATAGTAATCCAGTATATATTTTTATTTTCTAAAAAATAAACCAGTTCAACACAGGTAACTACTTTTGCATCATTTCTTTGATAGCTCAAATGTATGCTCTAGTCCAGTGGTTCCCAAACCTCTCCTCGAGACACCCCAGCTGTAACTGAGGGGTACAATTCCCTGACTGTATTAATAAGTATGGTATCATTAAACCACTACTGTCTTATGTACATTACTACTGGCCATACAGTACACAGGTATCTTATGATGAACACTTCCCACAATGACTCGGTTCCACACACAACTGGGTTTAAGTATTTATTAGCAGCAATGATAGTACATAATATACTTTACTTTGGATGCGCTTATAAGGCAAAGGAATGTGCGTAGGCAAATCAATAACGTATGTCCATTCTCATATTACGCAGGAGATAATAATACAACCTGAATCTTAGGAATTATATCTATGGTACTCTGGTAAGATAGCGGGAGATACTGGTAGGGTCCCTCCGGTCGTAAGCCAGCAAGGGGAGAGGATTTGTCGGTAGTAGAGTCTGGGTCAACGATGATAAAGAGACTCCAAGTACAGGAGACGGTGCAATAATATCTTGATCCGCAGACGAATACAGCTGTTCTCCGTAGCATGCAGCTCCGCATGGAAGAAAGCTAGCCGGCCTCAGGCTTCTGAGAGGCGGGCTCGACGTGGCTCCTCACAGGGTAAATCCCACACAATTGTGGGTGTAGGCGATTCTCCGCTCCATCAATTACAGGACCAAAAGCAAATATAATCCAGCCGAAAAGGGCTATGCAGTCGTCGGTAGGTTATCCAGTGTACATGATCCACACGGTCCTCGTCTAGGGCTCCTCGGGTGAAAGCGCCAGGGTAAGCAGCCCAGCCTGGATAAGCACACTAGCTGGTACGAGGAAACGTTGGTGATGCTGGTCACCAGGGGAGGAAACTAACTTTTTGGCTTACCAGCCAACTGGCGGGTATCTGATTTTTTTTACCAGCCAAATAGATTTTTTACCAGACAAAAAAAATCGCTAATTGTGATAATTACTTCTTTGTGCGTCTTCGTCTAAATTGATTTTCAATCATAGTAAATTAATCACACTGTCTCTACTCTTCAAAATATTACATCATTAAATCACATATTAACATGAAAGAGGGAACTATTCTGGACTGGGTTGGGCTGAACTGGGCAGTGAAAGATGCTGGGTTGGGCTGGTCTAGGTTATACTGAATGATGAATTGAAAATGAATTGAAAATGGGGGACCCTGATGTAAACAAGACGAAAGTCTTTCTCTGGTCTGCATCCCCTTAACAATTGCATGTATTGAGCCGTACTGTACTGTACCCATTCTGCAATCTGTTAAATAAAGTTTTCATTCATCACAGCTCAACTACTAGGAATGTGTGTCTGACTCTTAAGTGCAGGAAATATTCATCAGAAAGGGGGGACATGATGGAGGGAATGGAAAGAGCAGGTTTGACAGGAGCAGGGTTGAAGGGATTGATTGATTGAAAAGTTTATTAACAGATTGCAGAATGGGTACAGTACAGTTCAATACATACAATTGTTAAGGGGATGCAGACCAGAGAAAGACTTTCGTCTTGTTTACATCAGGGTCCCCCATTTTCAATTCATCATAACATATTGGAGTGTGGAGGAAGTGGACAAGGCATTAAGCAAACAGGACTGAAATGGGGGACCCTGATGTAAACAAGACTAAAGTCCTTCTCTGGTCTGCATCCCCTTAACAATTGTGTGTATTGAGCTGTACTGTATTGTACCCATTCTGAAATATGTTAATAAAGTTTTCAATCAATCAATACTGGGTTGGGCAGTGAAAGAACCAAGCATTTCACTGTAATGTAATAGCTAAATAAAACAACTTGAACTTGACTTGTTACATTTGCACTCTGGTTGTATGCCAAATGTATTCTGGTTGTACTGTACTTGTGCTGTAAGATGACAATACATTGGAACCGAATCGACAACGCTAGGGGTTCAGCGGGTGTATTCTGAATGCCAAATATGACAACATCACCGTTGTGAAGGGCATATGGGCGAGTGGTGATATGCTGGGAAACCCGGTAATAATAAAATGTCACTCGGCTGCATTTAAGCAAAGCCGCTCAGTATAGTCCACTATGTTGAATGCGCGTTATGGTAGCTTGTTACATGCTAGGTAGCTAGCCGGCTAATGTTGTTGACTTGTCATTCTCATCCGACTCGAAGGAGACGCGTCGCGTGCTGTTGTTCGCCCCCATGTCAGACCGCACCGATATCCGAAAGCGACGACTCTACATGCAATTATTTTCATCCACTCATGTGTTTTTGTAAGTTTGTCTACGTTGTCAAGCCGGCTGCCGGTGGCAGGAGTTTGTATGTCTGCGCGTAGTGGTCTGTCCACTTCCCCTAGATGGGCGGCATCTTCTAGAAAACGAGTGTTCATTGGAGGAGCTTAGAGCGCATCTGTACAACGATGATGTTCATTGGTTATGGTCTGATTATTATGTGGCGCAAATGGGAGGAATCAAGGGGGGAGTCAGAGTTCGGTTTGTGTCAGTGAGCGAATCAGCAGATTGCAGAATGATTTTTTTGTTTTGTTTTGTAATTACTAGTACTCGCCAGACTGGCGAGTGCTCTTCATGAATTACTCGCCAAACGTAAAAAATACTCGCAATTGGCGAGTAAAGTGGCCTAATTTCCTCCCCTGCTGGTCACTGTAGAACGGTAGCCGCACGATACACTATACATAAATAGACTATTACTGAATTAATAGAATAGGTCGAACTCGACGGTACAGCGTTAAACTCTGATACTTCAGTTATTAATTCGCACGTGGTCTCAATGCTCTATTTGGGGCCAAACAGGCCATACTTCACCGCACGTTGTATCGTGGGTGAGGCTTCAACTTATTGGGTAACTCTACTTCTGTATTCACCTGCGCCGTATTTATACGTTAGGTGAACAAACTAGTACCAGCTTTATTCCTGTCTCATATCCTTGCGCAGAACCGTTCATGTCCAGGCAAGTCTTTGGCGGTGACTTTGAACCAGACCTTGGGGGTATGGCAATGGCGCCTAAGGGACCGCTGTCCAATAGGAGAACGAAATATTATGGTCTGTACTAGGCTAAAGGGATATTCCGTGTATATGTACAAGGAATACACAAGGGATATCAAACGATATACAAATATTATGCAATATATATCAATCAATAAATATATATATTCGGTTTAATCTGATCCTTCGTAACACCAGCCGTTCCATGTATTTGTTAAATTCCACCACCAGCACACCTGATTCAACTAATAAAGGGCTAGTTAAGTTGAATCAGGTGTGCTGGTGGTGGAATTTAACAAATACATTGAACGGCTGGGGTGCTTCGAGGAGAGGATTGGGAAGCAGCACTAGTCTAGTCGATTTTGTGTTTTGAGCACAGAGTTCATCATAGATCTAGCCTCTTTATTTTGCTCTCAAAGTGCACCAGATCGATGCATTTAACTTTAAAATGTACAAAAAAAATGATCCCCCCCCCCCCCCCCCCCCCTAGAGGGGCTGAGGTTCACCCACCACAGTCTCACAAAATCCTGTGGGAAACACTGGTACTGTCTCTGTATGTCATAAATGTCTTGATGAATTGAAAAAGGGGGACCCTGATGTAAACAAGATGAAAGTCTTTTTCTGGTCTGCATCCCCTTAACAATTGTTTGTATTGAGCTGTATTGTACCCATTCTGCAATCTGTTAACACTTTAATCGCCATGGGTTAAATTCATAATTTACCAATTACCATCCCTCGCCAGCTCTATTTGTCTATGGAGAAGTTCCCCTTCTTTGCAGGGCTATAACTTTTTAAATTCTATTGCTAAATTGCCATTATTATGGCCCATTCAATGTCCTATTTGTATTGTTCAGGGTGTAGCAACGTTAAACTTTTTCATTCACATATTCATACTAAAATATGGTCTACTCTAAAGTATAAGTATGTTTTTATCGTTTTCTGCAGCTTTCTTCAGAACGGTTCTAGAAGTTTCTATGCATCATCTGATGATGACCGGATGGGCGGGGGATCGTTTATAATTCCGTGGGCAGCGTTAGATGATTCATCCAGAGTGGGTCATATGTTCATCAGATCAGTTAGTATAGAAGACGTTAGAAAATAACGCTGAATCTTACCGTGGCTTCCTCGCGCCGCTGGCAGATGAGCGTGGAACAGAATTTTTTCTATTATGGGATGGAGAAATGCCCGATCCATTTCCAGGTTGTATAATAGTATATACGTCCAAATCATGTTGTTTTTTCGAGTTATTTGCACCGATCGATGTTCACTGTGTCAATACGGAGTCTCTCTAACGATAGCGAGTGGCCGGACCACATATGGATGAGCACTACCTGTTCAAAGGTTAATTTCCGGTTGGCGATCTGCCGATCGGCCACCAGATGGCGCTCTTGAACCGCTAGAGAGTTGAGAGGAGATCAGCAGTGTGTCTCAGGGCTCCGGAAAGGAAATATGATTTCGATGACAGATTTTTGAAATATTGACATCAAAGACTAGTTACGGCGTCTTCGGCAGAATGAGCATGGCTAGGAATGACGTGAAAACTCGTCCGCGGCGATCATAGTGTTAATAAAGTTTTCAATCAATCAAAGTCCTTGATATGAACACGATTGACAGGTTGGTCATAGATATAACAGTCTATTTCCTGCTTGTCTGTCTCCTTCAGACTGGCTGTGTTGCCTCCTGAGTCCACCTGGTGCCTCCTCTGACTCCACCTGGTGCCTCCTCTGACTCCACCTGGTGCCTCCTCT
Source organism: Notolepis coatsorum (assembly GCF_963971535.1). Lineage (NCBI taxonomy): Eukaryota > Metazoa > Chordata > Actinopteri > Aulopiformes > Paralepididae > Notolepis > Notolepis coatsorum. The sequence goes on along the minus strand of NC_140180.1, from coordinate 67,249,079 downwards.
GACTCCACCTGGTGCCTCCTCTGACTCCCGCTCTAATCTCCCTCCAAGTCTCTCTGTCTCCTGGCTCCAGTGGCTGTCACTGGATCTGTGGGTCCCGTGACCCAGTCGCCCGTCATCTCCCTCCTGAGTGAACGACCGGTGGTCGTGGTGGAACTGGACCGGGAGGACCAGGCCTAGCGGGGGGAGAGAGATGAGCTGGGCGGAGGACTGGACGGTGGGCCTGTCTGGCCACACCCTGCAGAAAGTGAAGGAGCTGCAGGTCCATCAGGACCGCCTGGCCAGGGAGAACAGGCAGAGACAGCTGCAGCTAGACAACACACAGGCCGCCCTCAACAAGCAGACCGGCAAGGTATTTATGTTGCTTGGCATGTTACATTTTAAGCAGTAAACAGTGGAATCTTCCCTCACTAACATTACAAGCAGCCAAAAATAAGGGAGTGCAACAAACAAAATGGCAGCAAAAAACTAAAATAATGGAGGACATATTAGTAACAAAACAATTAGGTCTAAGTGTATTCTATCTGCTGCACTTTATTTTTTTAATTTTATTTTTTTAATTTTATTTCAATTGGCAGTATTAGGGGGTGGGAAGCTGGTGGGTGGGGATCGGACGTTGTGGACAGCGACTCCTACAGGTCGGTTGGTGCGCTTGCGCAGTAGAATCAGGAAGCGACGAGGGCGGCGTGTCCCTCCCACGCAGACCCTCGCCGCTGAGAGATCGCGCTGTGCAGGTGAAAAGATGCGACTGCTGCCTCCTCGAGTACCGGAGGGGACACGTGATGCAAGGCTTCGTCCACATTGCAGCCGGCTTGTGGGAGGCATGGCCTAACAACGTTCGAGACAGGGGAGGGGTGTGTGTATGTGGGCTGTATGGATGTGCCAACATATAAGAACCTAGTGATAATTGATCTGGGATTTTATGAATTGATATTGGATTATGCAAATGAATTGGGAAAATCTTCTCTCTCTCCTCCCCCCAGTATGAGGAGGTGCGCAGGGAACTCCAGGTCGTGCAAAGGGAGCTCCAGGGGGTGCTTGAGGGGGCCCAAGTAGAGGAATGCGCGCGGCAGCGTCTGTCCCAGGAGCTGCAGACCAAACAGGCTCAGGTGTGCTCTCTGGAGGGCCAGTTGGAAGCCGCACGCACCCTCACACATGCCCTCAGCCAGGAGGTCAAAAGGTCAGCATCTGCATAGTGAAAATGTGTTATTGAATGTAGGGTGACATATTAAAAGGGACATATTATGTATTAAGTATTTATTTATCAACAACTTTATACAACTTCCATGTTCTGTGGAACATGTTTGTTCCGTTTTTGCAAAAAAATTTAAAAAGAATTGGTGGGTATAACACACACCAAATTATAAACAAATGATCTCCTTCCCTGCTTAGTTATACCACACCCAAGAGTAAAACAATTTTACAAACTTGGCAGTACATTTGGTAGGCAGTGTTCCTGACTCAAAAAAGCACAGCTAATTGAGGATTAACCTCTTATCCATCAGGCGATTCTTGAACGACTTATAGCACATGCATGAGTCTGGTCTCTTTTGAAAGGAAACATTCTGATCTTCCACAACAGGAAGAATCACTCTGAGTGCTAATGTAATAGAGTTACAGAGGTTTGAACACACTGAAATAAAAGTTTAGTCAGGTTTTTGTTTACTTGTTGCCAGACGGAAAAATCCCACGGAAAATGTGTGTTTTACACATGTTCTTGTAATGTGTGTACCGGCAATAATTCGGCATGATTATCCAAAATGGCAGTCCGCTCCCATTCATTCAGACGCGCAAGTCAAAACAAAGAACCTGTTGGTCTGCTTCTACCCCTTTGCCGTTGCAATCAGCCCTCACGTGCGATACCGTTGGCTCCAGAATTTCATTGGCTACAAAGGCGTGGGGCTCCAGACTTAACTTTTTTCACCACCGTCTCAGAACCGTCCCCGAAATACAATTTAACCATCCCAAAGTTAATGTAAACAGTTCCAAAAATCGAATTGTCTTATCTTTACTTAGTTTTTTCGACTATAGTTGTTATTGCCATAAAACACCATTGAAATGATTAGGAATTTAAATAATAGTATTTTTATTTTGAAGTAATTATTTATTTTAACAATAGGCACATTAGATCAACGGGTAACAACAAAACAACCAAAGCAATAACAATATTGAAACACCTTTGTTGTGAAGGATCAGATTAAACCGAATGTATATATTTATTTATATATATATATTTAATTGTATTTGTATATCGTTTGATATCCCCTGTATATTCCTTGTACAATATGCACTGAATATCCCTTTAGTCTACTAAACGGCCCATAATAGTTTCATTCTACCATTGGACGAGAACCTGGCGCCAGGTTGCCATACCCCTAGGTCCAAGTTCAATCGTGCCGCCTAACATGTCGTGGCAAGCCCCGGTTCCGCGCAGGAATATGTCGGGCGAAATACGAATGGTACTATTTGTTCATAGCGCATATATATATGGCGCAAGTAAAGTAGAACTTTCTTTTAGTCCAGTTCTTTACCCTCCAACAGAGTGACAGACGCAAAAGCCTCCCCACGACGCACGTGTGGTGTAGTAAGGCCTACTTGGCCCAGAATAGGCATTGAGATATCGTGTAGATTAATAGTTGAATAGTCATAGTTTGGCACTATACCGTCGAGTTGGACGTATTCTATTAAGCTAATAATAGTCTATTTATGTATGGTGCATCGTTCGGTTAGAGTTCTAAAGTTATCAGTACCCCCATCGTTCCTGACGTTATCTGGACGCTTAACCAGGCTGAGCAGACCCCTAGTGGTGCTTGCATCCGAGGAGCTCCGGGCCAAGAGCGACTGGACCTGTATATTGGATTACTCTACCCGGACGACGGCGAGCCTTCCACGGCTTGGATTATGCTTTGGGTGCTTTGATTATTCCATGGATAAAGGCCAACACTGCGGAGTGTTGGAACTACCCCCCGGAGAGGACTCCAGGTGAGACGGCGCTCTACACCAGTGAGGTCGCCTCACGTCTCTCCGTTGTGGACCGGCAGCTACCGTCCACAGAGGGTCCAGCTGTATTCGTCTGCGGACCGAGGTTCTGTGGGCACCGTGTCCAAGACTTTGGATTCTCCCAAGACACCATCGGCCAGATGGGATACCGCCAGCGGCTTCTCTAACCCCCCCCTCCTACTGTCTTACAACCAGCGGGACACCCCCCCCCCCCCTTAGTGTATCCAGCTATAATCATTTAAGTACCATCGCTATCGTTTCCTAAATATTCCAGGTTGTATACTTACTCCCTGCGTAACCAGAGATTGGACATTCAATGTTGATTTACCTACGAATACTCATTTGCCATAAAAGTGCATGTTTCATATTTCAAATCATAAATGTAATTAAGTGAACGTTGTATATACCTTTTGCTATATAAAATATTCGATTTTGTACATTTGTGTGGATTCGTTTCATCAGGTGGGAAAGTGTTCATCATACTTATATCATGTACTGGATGGCCAGAAGTTAAAGTACAAGAGGTAGTGGTATTAAATATCATATCTAACAATACAGTCAGGGAATTGTACCCCTCAGTTACAACCTTTCTTATTTTATTGTCAGAGTAATACTGTGTGTGTCACTGTGTGAATGATGAATGAGAGCGAGAGAGCCAGCATCAAATCTCAGTCTCAGTTGCCTCAGTCTTTGTTTCTGTAGAGAAAGGGAAAATAAATTGATTTAGACAAAAGGCAAATGATTTCACAAGAATCATTATGATACAAAAAATATATAATTGTTAGTGTTAACTAGGGATGTCCGATATTATCGGCCTACCGATATTATCGGCCGATATCGGCATTAAAATGTGATATCGGAAAATATCGGTATCGGTTTTCAATTATATATATATATATATATATATATATATATATATATATATATTTTTTTTTTACATTTCTATAGAAATGATGTCCGATATTATCGGCCGATATCGGCATTAAAATGTGATATCGGTTGATATCTGTATCGGAAATTAAGAGTTGGACAATATCGGTATATCGGTATCGGTAAAAAAGCCAATTCCCGGCCAAGGGACGTGTTTCGGATCCAACGGTAGGGGGCGGCAAGGTTGTTTTGGCTTTTATTCCATTTTAATAACCTACTCAATGTCACAGAGCGGCACTGCAGATTTACCCTACTCTTGGAATTCGGAAAAGTGCATTACCGGCCAGATCCTCGTAGGGGCGCTGTCTCAATAATGCAGTGTTCCCTGTGGCAGAAAGGTGTTTTATTTTTTTGGATCTCGAATGGACTTTCCTGTTAGGGTGAATCTATGCATGTAGCATGGAATACGTTTTGGGAGCTGAATTCAGTATGCAGTAAAGGAATATACCGGTATCATCAGTCAATGTACATATGGATCTACCAGATGGCGATCGATAACTGGGAAATCCTTTTTGGGATCCAACCGGCCACAGGTAAGATCTTTTTCACGCAAATTACACGCTGATCAGGCCTTGTTATCATAGCCAACCAGGCGATCAGCGAATGTGGCTACTGAGGCTAACGCCGTTATTGGTAATCAATCATCAGAAACAGGGGAGGAAACTAACTTTTTGGCTTACCAGCCAACTGGCGAGTATCTGATTTTTTTTACCAGCCAAACAGATTTTTTACCAGACAAAAAAAATCGCTAATTGTGATAATTACTTCTTTGTATGTCAAGCCGTGTCAATGTTGTGTATGCATCTGGGTAGGCACACTGTGCCTTTAAGACAGCACGGTGGTCTTACGACAGTGCTGTGAAGTACCGTCAAGTGTTGTGGTAACGTCAGTTGGGTTGGTGTGCTGTTGTGCACAGTGCACTGGTTGAGCTAGCCCCTTTCGTGACTGCGATGTGCAAGCCAGGGGCTTTTGAGCATGAAATAAAATGTCTAACCTTACGTCGTAGTCCGGTGCTTTTTTGGAAACATTATAGTCATAACAGATACACCTAGCTGGCTGCTTTGAGCACACGGGGCTAACGTTAGCTAGCAAGCAGCTATAGCTAAAACGCTAACTAGAAGCTAACCACTGTATACAGTTCCAGTAGACTAACATTACACCTCTGTGATTTAAATGTGTCCTTAGTAACTTATACTCGAGGGTTGTACTAGGGTTGGATGCAGTTCCCCGTTGGTCAGTCTGTCTGTTTTCCATCTTCTGCTGTGTTTAACGTTATCTGTTTGCGAGTGCTCCTGATGGCTAGCCTAGTACCGCGGGACTTTTATTATTATATGTCCGCGGGTTGGCCAGTACTGCGCAAACGTTTATTAAACATTATATGTCCGCGGGTGGTCTTGTGCAGTGCTCTCGTGGCACTGTCAACTAAAGCGAACACTCAGAAGACGCGCACCGTTTGCCAGTGCAGTGATTGCAGAATGTTTTATTTTTTTGTATACTCGCCAGCAGGGGAGGAAACTAACTTTTTGGCTTGTATCTGATTTTTTTTACCAGCCAAACGTAAAAAATACCAGCATTTGGCCAGTAAAGTGGCCTAATTTCCTCCCCTGATCAGAAACGACGTACCCCGCCCCCCCCCCCCCCCCCCCCCTTTCATGCATTCATGGTGGAACATTATATCGATCATATGCATTTTGATTTTTAGCTCTAGCTTCTGTAGGGCCGAAACGCCATTCCATTTAACGTTATTAGCTTAGCAGCCTGTATCTCGTTTTGCAGGAAATATACCACACCAATCCCATATAACGCTTATATATAAGACGCTATAAAATGGGAACGTATTGATGAGAAAATTATTTCTTTAAGCCATTTTGAAGGGACGGTTTATAGTGTCAATTGACAATGAGAATGGACAGATAGCAATACTATAAAGTATAGATTTAGTTCTACAAACAGCCTCACGCACAATGAAACCTTATTATGATATGCTGGCCTTATAGAGTGAGATTAGACTGATCCAAATGGCCCCGAATGTGTTAATGATGTCTTTTAGATTATTATCGATATTTGCAACTATTATTTTAAGGACTGATATGATAGTTTAAGAAGTAATAAAACATGTAGTGAAAAGTACAGAAATCATCTGACATATCGAAGGGAGTCTAAGTGTAAAATTGCATGGGTACTGTAAGGCAGGGGTTGGCAATTAAGTTTGGCCTCGGGCCAAATTGTATCCAAGCCATTATATGGCGGGCCAGAACAAAAAACAATGTCTAATTTAATAAATTGATAATGAATGAATATAACTAAGACATACATTTGTGGCAGAAGGCAGAAAATGGATACAAATAAATGAGCTGCATAGGTGGCATAATAAACTGTAAAGGAGCAGTTTTTTTCTACTTTCCATTATTATATATAATGCATGTTTGCACTGAACATTATACATTTCTCTTTTTGCCATTTTATTATAAAACCAGAGACAAGCGCTTTTCTCTATCGGTCTATCCTACGGCGTAACCAACGTCTGACTGCCCATTCTGTGGAGCGGACTGTACGAGAAACTATAGGAATTTTCCTTTGGTTCTCCCAGTCCACATGACCATTTCTAGCATTTCCATTGGCTATAGTGACATACATAGATATTTGATAAATAGATGGATACAGCGGATTAGATGCAGTCCAGATAAAACAACCAATCTGTGGTAGATATTTAAAGATTCTATGCTTCACACTACTTCCACGCACTGCCAAACTCCCGATTCCGATACATTAAAGCGAGTCTTTATCACAAACTGATCCAAGATAGTGTTGCGCCCGGCTTTAGAGGGTTAAAAGCCTAATTGTATTTTTAATTGAGTTAATGAATGTCTTGTTGTAATTCTTATATACCTAATATATGTAGGGGTGTAACGATGCATGGATCCTAATGTGACTATTCAACTGCATCGATTTGATAATGTTAGAATCTATTAGATTATCGATTATCGACCGAATGATTGAATGAACATTTTATTAACAGATTGCAGAATGGGTACAATACAGTACGGCTCAATACACACAATTGTTAACACATCCTGCGCCAAGAACGAGTTACGCCGTTTTTGCCCGCCATGCGTTGAACGCCAAGAACGACTTACGCCATTTTTGGGATCAATATTAAATTTTTTCGCCATGGCATTCATAATTCATCCAGCCAACCTCTGGACTCCAGCGGGACCCTGTATGAGATTGCAACGCCTCAATACCGCCGCCTGGTCGATGGTCGGGCGAGTTACACTCTCGCCAAAACCGGAAGTGCCAATCGGTGCGTCGAGGAAATCCCTCCGTTTTTTTTTTTTTTTTTTTTTTTTTATTGCAAAACAAAAATTATTAAAAGTCAGTACTCAACACACAATGCATAATGAAACTAACAATCAAGGTGGCTAAAATGACATGCAAGTACAGAAACAGAAAACAAAAAAAAAATCTATAATAATATTTTACCGTATACAGTGTATATCCAACGAAATTACCAATTATACCAATGCCTTATACAGGATATACCCCTAATACCTATTTTCTAAAACCCTACACACATATGCTCCAGCTCGAACCCCCCCCTCCCGGACCCCTCCTTGGATAGTACCTCCATTATCCCTCACTCCTAACCAGACACTACCATTATAAGCTAGCTTTTATTCTCTCCACCACTTCTAACCACATTGACATTTTGGATTCGTTGAGACCCAGAATTCTTGCTGTAGATATTTCTTGATAAATCAAATCGAGATATGTAAGAAACCAAACCTTCCGGCACATCTTTTCCGGTTGAAACCAGCGTGATGCGATCAGTTTTTTAGCTACTGTGATACCCGATAAAACCAATCTCTTTAGCTGTGGATTTACTGCAAACTCAAAAACATCATTCAATAGTAATACAGAGGGGTGTACTGGTATATTCCAAGATACGAGTTTTGATAATTGATGGGTCACATCTTTCCAGAATGCCTTAACTGGTGGGCAGTCCCAATACATGTGCATAAATGTCCCTTCGTCTCCATTTGTACATTGGGAGCATTTTGAGTCTTGTTTAAGACCCATTCTGTTCAGTCTTATAGGAGTCAAGTATGTCCTGTGAATATAGTTAAGATTGATTTGTTGATGTGTGATATCTTGTTACGTGGCTCCAGACAAACACTATAGTGCATTTGGAGCGCTTTCTAAACGTAATAATCGATATGATTTCGGCGTTTATTGCGCCATACAAACCGGAAATGGATGTAGGAGATCGGCGTCAAATAATTGGGATCTTTTTCCTCCAGTCTCATTAACGGTAAGAGGACAGTAACGTTATTTTCAGCCCGATTGTTTATTAATTTCACTGCAAACCATCTGATCAATATATCAACCCATACTACTGACGATCAAGGAATTATAAACGACCCCCCCCCCTTTCCTTCACGCATGATGAAGCATAATGTATAACGATCATATACATTTGAATTTTTTAATATAGCGTGTATAGGAAAGAAACGCCAATCGATAATCTATCATATGCTTCAGGGCCTATAACTACTGTTTTTGGAATGACGGCAGAAAAGATAAAAAACATACTTATATTCTCGACGCTATTAACACTTTGAATGCCCAAACCGAGTTTTCACGAGTTTACCCGCGGGTTGAATGCCCATAACGAGAATATTCGTTTTTTTTTTTTTTTTAAATTAGCGATCTGAATTCATATTTCATCAACCGAGTCTACCGTTGGTAAATCAGCCACCCCAGGCGCTCGGATGTGAAAAAGCGCCCCCTATCGTCTCCCAGATGGTAATTCACCCTTTTGGATTGGACTCAATGAAAATTAATGAGAAAAAAAAACTGAATCCACATTTTACTTCTCACTCATGTAACCGGGGCGCGATCAGCTTCATGCTGGACCCTCAGAGCAGCGGGGATTATGTGTTTTACAGTATACGCGTGGGATCAATAAAAGGATAGATTTTTGGAATAGCGATCAGGAATTGGAATAATCCATTTGGATACCATCTGATCTCAGGTAAGGAATCTATTTTACCAGTCTTAGGATAATCAGACCCGTTTTCACAGAGATATAAGCTTTCCCCCTATAATGTGATATGGCTGTTTGACTATAAGAGCGATCAGGAAATTAGAGAATCGATTTTCAGCGTGCGGCACCAGCGTGCACACGTACACATATACTAGGAAAGAAGAAATTACCTACCTGGGTTCCATCCTAGAGGCAAATCTTTCCTGTGACAAAATGGCATCCAAAGTAATAAAAAAAGTCAACCAACGAACTCGATTCTTGTACCGGATCTCCTCACTGGTAAACAAGAATACCCTGAAGACTCTGGCAGGAGCACTCATTCAAGGGTACTACGACTATGCTTGCACCTCATGGTATCAAAGCACCTCAAAGGCACTAAAAACAAAATTACAAACATCTCAAAACAAACTGGTCAGACTACTGCTTGACCTTACTCCTAGAACCCACCTCACCCCTGCCAACTTTGACAACCTAGGATGGCTTAGAGTAGACGACAGAGTACAGCAACTTGCAATGGGCCTGGTCTACAAGATACACTACACGACCAAGGTACCCATGTACATGTCAAAATACTTCCCAAAGGTCAGTGAATACCACGATCACAACACCAGAGGGAGCTCCACAAATCATGTTAAACCCAGATTCGGCTCAAACAAGGGACTAAACACGTTTCGCAATTATGCCATATCAATGTGGAACGCCCTACCCAAAGCTGTAAAGGAATGTGAAACACTACCCACTTTCAAAAACACTCTCAAAGAACACCTACGGGAGACTGCAATTCGAAACTGGCCCCGTAAATGTCCTAACCCAACCCCCTCCAATGTACAGTAAATGACCAAGTATGGTTGTCAATATTCCAATGTACAGTTTTGCTTGTACAGTGTCCCCCACCCAACCCCCCCCCCCCCCCCCACCCCACCCTCCCAACCACCTCCAATGTACAGTCCCCCCCCACCCCACCCACCCAACCTCCTCCAATGTACAGTTTCTACGTCAAATGTATATACTCTCTTTTCTGGACTCTTTTTGTATCACAAACAGTACTGTATTTGCAAATCTGGTATGTCATAAATGTATAGATGTAGCAGTACTGTATCTGTATGTCATGTATGTCATATGTTATGATGAATTGAAAATGGGGGACCCTGATGTAAACAAGACGAAAGTCTTTCTCTGGTCTGCATCCCCTTAACAATTGTATGTATTGAGCTGTACTGTACCCATTCTGCAACCTGTTAATAAAGTTTTCAATCAATCAATCAATCAATCAATCAATCAATCAGAAGTAAATTAACTGTATATACTCTCTTTTAGAAACTCTGTCTCTTAAACTACTGTATATCTTGTATGTCATAAATGTTATGATTAATTGAAAATGGGGGACCCTAATGTAAACAAGACGAAGGTCTTTCTCTGGTCTGCATCCCCTTAACAATTACTGTCATTACAGTAATTACAGCCGTACTGTATTGTACCCATTCTGCAATCTGTTTCAATCAAATGTTTTATCAATCAATCAATCTGTTATGCTTAACACGCAGTACTATTAACTTTACTTAATTTCTAAGATATCTATAGGCGATACTGCCACCTGGCAGGATTCAATAGTCATTGCAATTGTAACGTAGGCAGATGAGCCGAGAAGCATGCAGCTGCAGAGCCGCAGAGCGGCGCTCTCGGGTCCTCAGGACCGGCTCTGAGGTCCGCTCAGCAGCGCCACCCACCCAATGGCTGGATTGCCAATGGCTGAATTGGAGTATTGCACTGTGCGGGCACAGCTGTGAGATCCGCGCGAGGCCAGATATCTTGAATGAATGCGTTTATTTATTTCGAACATAAATTGAAAATAAATAATAAAAGAAAAAGGTAATAAACAGATTAACCCATTCTCCGCCACCACTTTGATCCATCCTAAACCATCCTCTGCCAGCACTATTTGTCTATGGCGATGTTCACCTTCTTTGCAGGGCTATAACTTTTTAAATTGTATTGCTAAATTGACATTACTATGGCCCATTCAACATCAATTATCTATCGTTCAGGATGTAGGAACGTTTTACTTTTTCATTCACACATTCATACTAAAATACCGTCTAGAGTATAAATATGTTTTTATCGTTTTCTGCAGTATTTCATAGAATGTGAGATATAGGCCTAAATGCATATATTAGATGATCAAATGCAGTTTGATACCGATCAACGTTATATTAAAAATTTCAACTGTACATGGTCCTAAACGTCATGACTGGTCATCTGCGGGTGAACGGAGGGGGGGGGGGGGGGGGTCGTTTATAATTCAATGACTGACGTTAAATGATTCATGTAGTATGGGTGATATATTGATCAGAGCAGTTTGTATCGAAAATGGTAGTGAAAAACGCTGAAACTCACCCCAGTCTCCTCGTAGCGTTGGGCGATCACACTGGAGCAAAAAGATCGCTATTATGGGATGTTGATCGATGCGATCCATTTCCGGTTTGTATATTACTAATACACGTCCAAAACATGTTGATTATTGAGTTATGGCAAAGATTCATATAGACGGTGTCTGTATTGAGCCGCGGGACGATAAGCGAGTGGCCGGACGAAAATAGGGGACGGACCGAGCACTTCCGGCCACTTCCGGTTTGGCAACTCGTCGATCGGCCACGAGGTGGCGGTATTGAAGCGTTGCAGAGTTGTGATGGCCCAGACAGCATCACCCAAGACTCCGTGGGTGAAATATGAATACCATGATGAAAATATGAAATATTGATCTCAAAGACGCCTTACGGCGTCATTGGCAGATTACGCATGGCGGAGAATGACGTGTTAACACGTCATCGGCGCAGAATGGGTTAAAAACAAACAAGCAGGAGTAGGATGAAGTGTAAACGTATGTATTCCTTACCCCCTTCACACTCTATTATCTTATGCAACTCATATTCACTCCACAAACTGAAATATACATACATTGTTGAATGAACAGCCTGTTTATTGAAGTTAGACTCTCCTCTAAATTGTAACCCCCCTCTCTATCACAGAATTTTTGGATGTTACCCGGGAGTGAATTGTTTCGTGCTTTAAACATGATTTGTGCAGTCTTAAATTCAGCCAGGTCTCCGAGTTTCATGCCATGTGATTTAAAATTTTTTGTGTTTGTGTGTTCCAGATATCTTACCTTATTGATAATCAAATCAAAATCAAATTTATTTGTAAGGCCCGACAACACACGCTAATGTCCCCATGGGCCGGACACGTCTTCTTTAACACTTTGAATGCCACGCCCGAGATTTCTCGGGTTTACCCCCGCTGGTTGAATGCCCAACCCGAGAATATTATTATTATTTTTTTTTATTAGTGATCTGAAATCATATTGCATCAAGCGTCCCTACCGTTGGAGATCCAGTCACCCCAGGCGCTCAGATGTGAAAAAAGCGCCCCCTATCGTCTCCCAGATGGTAAATCACCCTTTTGGATTGGACTCAATGAAAATGAATGGAGAAAAAAAAACCCGCACTCCACATTTGACTTCTCACTCATGTAACCGGGGTCTACCAGAGTTCACTCTGGAGCCTCTGTGCCACGGGGAATATGTGTTTTACTGTATACACGATGGATCAATCAAATGAGTGATTTTTTCGAATGGCGATCAGGAATTGGAATTAACCATTTGGATACCATCTGATCTCAGGTAAGGAATCTATGTTACAAGTCTAAGGATAATCGGACTCGTTTTCACGGAGATATAAGCATTTCCCATATATGTCCCCCAGGCTGTTTCACTCTGCGCCCCGTCAGGAAATAGGATAATCGATTTTCGGCTCGCGCCCAGAGCGTGCGTGCCTACACGTATACTATCGATCATCTAGCGTTTATTTGAAAACTATTCATAAATAGGCAGACAAATGACAACGTTCTAGAATATTCCAGTAAAAGGTGATTATAATGGAATGTGTTGTTTTTTCAGTCAAACCGAGTGCTTTTCAGAATGGTTGAACACGGAAATGAAGCGATGAAAAAACAATCTGATTTGACAATGTTGACTGGAAAACGAGTCTTTGATAAGCGACGGGCAGATTAGACACATAATTTAAAACATAGATTAGGCGATATTAATGTTAACATTGAAGCGGCCCTGGGCATTCAAGCGACTAATACAGCATTAACCTCGGGCGCTCAAAGTGTTAAACAATTTAAAACAATGTTTGAAAGAAAAGTAACTAAAGAAAAAGTGTAATATTTAAGATTTCGTTTCTACAAAGTGTATAGAAACGAATATATGTATCAGATAATGATATAACATAATATAAAGTCCAACAAACCACAAGGACGAAAACATAGCCTAATAAAATGACTACCGTAAATTTCTGACACACCATTCAGCACCATGGATAGCCACCACCAGAGCTCAGAGCAGTATAGTCAAATCGTCACAGCGGCTCCACACATTAAAATCGGCACAGGCCACACATTAAAATTGGCACAGCGGTCCCACACATTAAAATAGGCACGGCGGCCCCACACATTAAAATTGGCACAGCGGTCCCACACATTAAAATAGGCATGGCGGCCCCACACATTAAAATTGGCACAGCGGTCCCACACATTAAAATAGGCACGGCGGCCCCACACATTAAAATAGGCACGGAGTAAATAAAGTGTACTCACCACTACTTGAAGGCTACTCTGCGAGCCTTGCGCTCCGCGAACTCGTCCACAATCCGCTCTATGTCCAATTTCTTGGCTCTGTCACTTTCGATGGACAGCAAGGCCAGTCCATTCAGTCTCTCCTGTCCCATCGTGCTCCTCAAATAGTTTTTGATGAGTTTTAATTTGGAGAAAGAGCGCTCGGCGGTTGCCACGGTGACAGGAAGAGTCAGAAATAAGATCAAGGCTGTGCAAACCTCACTAAATGTAGAGGTTACTGCTGGGTTGGAAACAATGAGCCTGTTCCAGCTGCTGAGGTCAGGCAGACGCCTGCGAACCCCAGCTACTAGGACAGAGCGGCTTAGGCTCAGCTTCTTCCCCCAGGCCATCAGAGCCCTGAACAATGAACATTGAGTGCCACAGAACACTGAACTATCCACACACAAGCACACATGAACACACACACGACACGCACGCTGTGCACGCTCACACACTAGCAGCCACTTAACACTTTAACATGAGCGGGCACACACTCATGCCGCACACACGCACGCTTATGGCCAAAAGGAAAGGCCACTTTAAATTAGAATAACAGGAACAGTGTATTGCACTACCAAAGCTACCTAGCATGTCCTATATGCTCTGTAAATAACTATGTACAGATACCGAGATGTCACACCATGTTACCTGTTAATTGCACAATGTTGTTTTTTATTGGATTCTATTATATGTTGTACCACTGTATTGCACATCGTTGCGGGCAAGACCACCCGCATTTCATTGTATACTTGCAGGGGAGGAAACTAACTTTTTGGCTTACCAGCCAACTGGCGAGTATCTGATTTTTTTTACCAGACAAACTGATTTTTTACCAGCCAAAGAAAATCGCTAATTGTGATAATTACTTCTTTGTATGTCTTCGTCTAAATTGATTTTCAATCATAGTAAAAATCACACCGTGTCTCTACTCTTTAAAATATTTATTAGCATAAAACATTAATAACAGTCTCTACTCTTCACAATATTAGCATACAACATGTATTAATCACACTGTCTCTACTCTTCAAAATATTAGGATATCACATATTAACATGAAAGAGGGAACTATTCTGGACTGGGTTGGGCTGAACTAGGCAGTGAAAGATGCTGGGCTGGGCTGGACTAGGTTGGGCTGGTCTAGGTTGGACTGAGTTGGGCAGTGAAAGAACCAAGCATTTCACTGTAATGTAATAGCTAAATAAAACAACTTGACTTGTTACATTTGCACTCTGGTTGGATACCAAACGTATTCTGGTTGTACTGTACTTGTGCTGTATGATGACAATACATTGGAACCGAATCTCATGACAAGTTGACAACGCTAGGGGTTCAGCAGGTGTATTCTGAATGCCAAGTATGACAACATCACCGTTGTGAAGGGCATATGGGCGAGTGGTGATATGGGGGGAAACCCGGTAATAATAAAATGTCACTCGGCTGCATTTAAGCAAAGCCGCTCAGTATAGTCCACTATGTTGAATGCGCGTTATGGTAGCTTGATGCTAGGTAGCTAGCCGGCTAATGCTGGTTAGCCTCACGTCCACTTGTCATTCTCATCCGACTCGAAGGAGAACGTCGTGTGCTGTTGTTCGTCCCCATGTCAGACCGCACTGATATCCGAAAGCGACGACTCTACATGCAATTATTTTCATCCACAATGTGTTTTTGTCTAAGTGTGTCTACGTTGTCAAGCCGGTGACAGGAGTTTGTAGGTCTGCGCGCAGTGGTCTGTCCACTTCCCCTAGATGCGCGACATCTTCTAGAAAACGAGTGTTCATTGGAGGAGCTTAGAGCGCATCTGTACAACGATGATGTTCATTGGTTATGGTCGGATTATTATGAGGCACAAATGGGAAGAATCAAGGGGGGAGTCAGAGTTCGGCTTGTGCCAGTGAGCGAATCAGAAGATTGCAGAATGATTTTTTTGTTTTGTTTTGTAATTACTAGTACTCGCCAGACTGGCGAGTGCTCTTCATGAATCACTCGCCAAACGTAAAAAATACTCGCATTTGGCGAGTAAAGTGGCCTAATTTCCTCCCCTGTATACTTGTATGCCGTGACAATTAAAACTCTTGACTTGACTTGACTTGAATGAGCATTTTTACGAGATCTGCAATAGATTTCAGTTTTTGTATCTGTTCCCTGAAACAGGTTCTGAAAGAGCCAACAGCTGGCCAGGATATACCTTTTGATATTGGTATCCTCAATGTTTTCCAAGTAGTTTGCCCGATCAGTCGGAAAACGCCCCAGAGGATAATTGCAGGACTCAGAGGACGCATCATGATCCGTGGTAGTTTCACCCGTAGTGTGAGGAGGAGACCTGTTGCTGGTTTCATTTCCAGTGTCCGACTCCGACGGTACTTCTTCACCTTGCGCCGCAGCAGGTAAGGAGCCGGTGGGGGAGGGGTGTGGCTGGTCAGGCGTCAGGCCTGGCTCTCCCGAGCAGCTAGCCGGCTGCTGACTCGTCCCTATTGCCATCATCACTACAGATAGCCGAGAGACAGAGAAGGAAATAAGCTAGGCGGCTGAGCTACACGAAGTAACAACAACCTGATATCAACATTTACCACAAACTCACATTTTCTTGTTGAGTGTGTGTCCGTGATTGTAGCCTACCTGTAAATCTGGCTCGTCACTCCCACTAACGCTGTTGGCGGGCCGGGCCTCGGGGATGAAACACGGCGGGCAACTTCAGGTTCATCTCCCGCAGGAGGAGGAGTAGGGCGAACAAAATATCCATCCAACTTGGACAATTTAGCTTTTCCCTTGTCCTTTTTCTCCTTTTCTTTGCGTTTTGTCGCTCCACTCTTGTGTTTATAAGTACTGCTCATGCTTAGGCAGTGGCAGTGCTCTGTTGAATGACGAGTGATTGATGATGACGTTGGTTTACGTGATGACGATTTTACCCAAAATACATTTGGATTCACTTTTTTGTTTGTTTTAATGTTAAATGTGAGTATGAAAATAGCAGCACAAGTTCAACTCATATTATAGGCTACAATGCTTTATTATACCTAATATGACCACAAACGTCAGTGCACTCAGTGGTGGGGCCCGCCGGGATATCTCGGGGGCGGAGCCTGCTGCCTCGGCGACGGGCCCGGGCCCCCCATTGGGTCCCGACCGTCGCGGGCCCGGGGAGCCTCGCCCCTACAGCCCCCCTTGAAGCGCCGCCCCTGTATCAATATAATACTCTGACCTCATCTGGTCTTTTCAAACACACACACACACACAATGCCCCTCCCCCAGTCCCCACACAGAAAGGTAGACTGCCCCCGCCCCTCCTCCTTCCCCTCTCCGTCTCCTGTTCTCTCTCAGGGTTAGCTGCTTAGCTTAGTTAGCGTAAGCAGCTAACGTAACGTTAATTTAGATATTAAGCACGATGTGGGCATAAAGGAATGGCGACGATGCAAAGCATGTTAGATGCATTTGACCCGTTTCGGGAAAAAACTGCACAGACTTATATCGGGTCGCAAAATAGACGCTCTGTAGCGCTGTTCTGCTGTAATGTCTACATGGAGTTTCACACTACTGGGCGCGGGCGGATACGACTAGCCGGATTTTCAAAATAAGAGTATCGCAATATGAACCGATTAGGGCTGCAACGATTAGTCGACATAATCGACAACGTCGATCATAAAAACTTGTCGGTGCCAAATATTTGCGTCTGTGTCAAATTTTTTTTTATTTGTATTTTTTTAATATGTTTTTTTTTTGCACTACCTATCTTTGTGAAAGTGGCTTCTCAGCTCTCGTCCAGCTGAAGACAAAGCAGAGGAACAGATTGGACATTGAGCATGACCTCAGAGTTGCTTTGTCTACCATCACCCCAGACTTTGAGACTCTTGTCAGGAGCAAACAACATCCCCAGTTATCCCATTAGTTCCTTGGGATGTTAAGCTAAGAAGTCTGCTAAGAAGGATATATTATTATTATTATTATTATTATTATTATTATTATTATTATTATTATTATTATTATTATTATTATTATTATTATTATTTTATTTCATTGCGTTTTTAGCCCTAGTTGTACTTTTGTTGCAACCCCAGTTATCCCATTAGTTCCCCCAAACTTACCGTCGGTCTGTTATGTTAAGCTAAGATGTCTGCTAAGAGCCCGGAAAAGGAGCCGCGCCCACAGGAAGCAGAGATGGAGGGTGTGACAGAAATAATCGAAAAAATAATCGACAGATTAGTCGACTACCAAAATAATCGTTAGTTGCAGCCCTAGAACCGATCCTTTTTTGTTTTGTTTTCTTTACTCGCCAGTGTGGCGAGTGGTCTTCATGAATCACTCGCCAAACATAGAAAATACTCATTTGGTGAGTAAAATGGCCTAATTTCCTCCCCTGAGGATATCTGGAACACACAAACAACATTTTTTAAATCGCATGCCATGAAACTCAGGGACCTGGCTGAATTTAAGACTGCACAAATCATGTTTAAAGCACGAAACAATTCACTCCCGGGTAACATCCAAAAATTCTGTTATAGAGAGGGGGGTTACAATTTAGAGGAGAGTCTAACTTCAAGAAACAGGCTGTTCATTCAACAATGTATGTATATTTCAGTTTGTGGAGTGAATGAGTTGCATAAGATAATAGAGTGTGAAGGTATACTGAATAGTACTGTATCTGTATGTCATGTATGTCATATGTTATGATGAATTGAAAATGGGGGACCCTGATGTAAACAAGACGAAAGTCTTTCTCTGGTCTGCATCCCCTTAACAATTGTGTGTATTGAGCTTTACTGTATTGTACCCATTCTGCAATCTGTTAATAAAGTTTTCAATCAATCAAGGGGGTAGGAGGAATACATATGTTTACACTTCATCCTACTCCTTGTTTGTTTTTTAATCTGTTTATTACTTGTTTTTTATTATTATTTATTTTCAATTTATGTTTGAAATAAATAAATGCATTCATTCAAGATATTGTGTGAGCAAAAGTATAGTTAATTTACTCGTACAGTATGTACATCCTCTGGCCTCGCGTGGATTTCACAGCTGTGCCCGCACAGTGCAATATTCCAATTCAGCCATTGGCAATTCAGCCATTTGGTGGGTGGTGCTGCTGAGCGGTCCTCAGAGCCGGTCCTGAGGACCTGAGAGCGCCGCTCTGCAGCTGGATACTATTGGATGAGCCAGGGAGGCTTAGGGAGCTCCGGCCGAGTGTATAGAATGGGGATCAAAGGAAAAAGATCAAAGGATCAAAACGTCCTTTTTGGCGTCTGATGTTTAAGAGGTTAAAGTTAATTTATTGCTTTTGGTACCTTTGTGACATCACAACATGCAATAATTCTTCACAGTTTGTTAATCTGAAGACTTCAAACCCTGGCCAAATGGCAAGGAGTATCGATGTATTTTCCCCAGAACCTAAATAACACTTCAGACTGACAAATCCATATGACCTTTTCCATCATATGACCCCTTTTCTGTCCACATTATTTCCTGTTTCTGTTTTGTCCTGAACCACATCTTATCAGACCAGTTAGACAGACATGTTGTCCTGAACCACATCTTACGCTCTGCACTCTAATGGAACTATCCCTTTATCCAATCTAACACTGAATAATTTTTCTCCACATGTACACACCCATCCACCTGGCCACACCCACATCCACTCCTCTACATAAGCGGGGTCATGGCCACACTAACAGCTCCTTCCCTATTTTCACCATCGTAAAGTGACTGTATACACCACTTTGAGTTTAGTGCCGAAATAGTTGTTGGAAAGGAGCTACGTTGACATTGTATCTGTTTTTTTCTCTCTCGCAATTTAACGAAAAAAACGAAGAGATAATGTTTTCACCGTCGGAGGGTCTAGCCGCTCGCAACGTCACCCTCCACCAGTGCTTCACTATCGCCGCGTCCTCTGTGCGTCGTGGGGCGTCTCTGGCTCCGCGGTCGTGGCAGCCAGATACGCCTGGGCGGCGCCCGGTGGTGAGTTTGCCTCGCCGAGGGGCCGTTGAGCCTCCATCTCCTGTGAGATGGCCTGGTTCCGGCCCTGGTTCCCCCGCCAGTGGACAGCTCCTCTGGTGGCCGGGGATTTGCGTCGCAGACTCTTCGCCTCGGCTCGCTCTCGTCGTAAGGCGGCGAGCAGCAAGGGCGAACGGCCTGGCTTTAGTGTTGCGCTGGAGCCGGACGAGAGTTCTCTTGCCTCTTCTCCATTTCCGATGGAGACTGAGGATTACATGGAGGGGGCGCAAGCTCTCTTGTTTGAAGCCCCAGTAGAGACGTATCACTCTCCCCCTCGGGGAGTGGCAGGGAGTGTTGCGTCTCCTTGCGCCGCTAGTGACTCCCCTGTTTACCCCCCCCCCCCCCCAACATGTGATTTTGTTATTAAATAAAAAAGTCCCTCCTGGTGACTGACTGTTTTGTCACAAAATGTGTGTTTATTCACTATATATTGGGGATACGATGTATTGGGGCTGGGCGATATAACGATAACGATAAATATCGCGATATATTTTAATAATCGATATCGAATATCGAAATGAAAAAAAAATCGAAAACTTTTATTTTTTTTATTTTTTAAATTTAAAAATAAAATAAAATGTGTGACCTGCAACAGGGCAGTTTTAAAACAGAGACAGTGGACAGACTTGTCTTTCTTGCCTGCAACTTAAAGTAATGGCTTTGCTTGTCCAAATGACAATACTGACCAAATTGAGATTTATTTTTCTCTTGTCCATTTATTTTGTTTGCTTTCTAATTTAAAATACAGTTTGAAACCGTCTGTACACAGCAGTGATGCCAGTAACGCGTTACTAAGTAACGCGTTATTGTAATCTGATTACTTTTCCCCGAAAATAGTAATCTAACGTGTTAATCTTTAAAAGCCAGTAATCTGATTGCAGTTACTTGTCCAAGTGGCTGTGCGTTACTATTTCGTTACTATCTCATCATAAATTCATAATGCAGGCGGAATGCAGTATTTTATTTCGTTTTCGACAGTCAAAAATACATTTTGAGCTGTTTTTCTTATTTGGGAGTGACGTCGTGTGGCAGTGAAAGGGTTAAATACACAATGTGTCCCGCGGCGTGACTGGATCCTCTGTCTGTGAGTGACTCTGCTTTGGTCCAATCACATTCCCCATCCACAGTCTGCGAATCAGAGGCAGAGTAGGGCGGGTCTTCACAGCACGTCATGTGACATATGCGCCAATCGTGTGACAGCAGGGCTCCGTCGTTACAGCCTCGTCTGCAGCACGGAGAATTCCACCCCAAAACGCTCGTCTAAACGTAGCCTCAGTCACTACTTCACGTTTGTGTCAGCTAAGCCGGGTGAAAAAAACATTCATATGCGGAGGAAACAAAATACTGTCTACCGCTAAAAACAGCACATCCAATTGCATTGAAAGCATCTGGAATCACAACACTAGCCGACGCTTCGACTAGGTACAGGAGGACTCGGAGGCCAGCCAAACAGCAAAAGAGAGAGATTGTTTCTTTCCCTTTTGATTAATGTATATTTGATGGTGGCAGAGCAAAAGCTCTTATTTGCCAGATTTACAGTTAAATTTACATGTTAAAGAGAGACTGATTGTATGTTTATAGAGAGACATTTATAAAAACAATTTAATAGTTACAGTTGATATAATTGAATAGTTCAGCCTGCATTTGTTAGATGTGATACACTGGTTTTGTAAAACCACTGGCTGGCTGCTCTAATGCTGTGAGCATCATAGACTGTTGCTTTACCATACTTAATGGTACAGAAGCTGAAGCACTAGTTTAACAATTTACCTTATGTGCAGAGAAACAAGTAAAAAAAATGTATGCACTTTCAATAAAGCGTTTAAAAAAAAACTGTTGGGGGAACGACGACGACTTCGTAACCTAGTTACTTTCAAAGTAACTAAATTACTCTGATAATCAAAAAATAAATAAAAAGTTATTATAATCAAGTAATCAGTAAAGTAACTTGGATTACTTTTTAAAGGAGTAATCAGTAATCAGTAATCGGATTACTTTTACAAGTAATCTGTGGCATCACTGGTACACAGTAGGCTATGTGTGCTAGCAGAACTAGACTCCAGTCACGGTGCACATGTGCGGTGGTTTGTCCGCCAAAAGATCGAAAATAAACTAGCAGAGCCAGAACTGTTCAACTCCCCTGGAGCCACAGCCAGCAGAGAAGCCGGTTTACTTTTGCTTTTAAACCAGCTGCAGCCTGAGAACTGGAGTGTGAGGGGATGTAACACTAAAGATGGCGGCAATGACAAAGAATTGCTGCAAAATAAACATACATCTGTTGTTTTAAATTTCTTTATACTTATAACAATTTCGATAATTATCGATATCGAGAAATATGATAACATTATCATATCGTTATCGCGATATGATTTTTTTCCATATCGCCCAGCCCTACGATGTATAACCCTCACCTAGCTGTGGGGTTGTGTGTTTGCTTAGGGAGTAGGACAGTTTTCTTTTGCTATACATGTGTGCTTAGCAAGGCCTGTGGCTAGCACTCGGTCGAAAGACTTCATCATGAAGAAAACGGTGTTCTTCTTGCATTAGTAAGAGTGAACTTTACCGTTTTTATCTGAGGGGGTTGTGTGTATTCTGTTACGTTTGGGAAACATGGCATAGAGTCCACAACTAGGTTAGAGTGTTAGCCTGCAGAAGTAATCACATATAGCTTGTACCGAGTTCTTTGACCCTCTCTTTAACGTCTGTTGTTTTTTCTTTACTTGGTGAAGTATGAAAACACGTGTGGCGTGTTCACACATGAGCCTAAAGCCTTGTATAAAAACCTGTTTTTTACACAAACGAGTTTATTGTCTGGCTGGCGTGCAATGGTTGAGCTTATCCTAGAGTATATACGCTTTTTCATGTAGCATGCTAGATAATTGGTATCATGCGCTGCTTGTTATTTTCATCGTATCCGGGTCATGGGGGGTGAACTGATAAACCCCTCCCCCCTTTTTACTGATTGGTCACGGAATTTCCCCGGCCATGGTCACGGAATTTCCCCGGCCATAGAATACGTCACTGGGCGTGTTTCTATTGGTCATGAGACTTCCGTGAGTTTTTTTCAGGCTCCATATTGTGGACCACTGTCATTGTCAAGATTGGGTGATGCGGTGTGTTGGAAACTGTTTGTTTTCTGCTCTGCTCTCTATTTGCATATGTGTTGAGCTTTTGATCACGTGGCTCAATGTTTACATATATCTTTTCAATTATTACTCACGTGGGAGGTCTCTCTGGGGGTTTCCTGTCTCCCCTCTTTTATACAGAGCGGACAGGGTTTTTTCCCTCAGACGCGTCATATGGGACCCATATCTGTGTCTTTTTGGCCAGCTTCCTGCCGCTCGTCCCAGGCGGCGTCGAGGGAACGTTATCTGGTTTCTTGTTAGAATTACCATTGATGTGTTTTGGGTCTTGATGTGTACATGGCGCTGGCCCTGGGTGCTTTCAGTGTGGAACCACGCATGGGCTGGCGCACCTTGGTTGCTCATTTATAAAAACTGCATTTTTTTATACGAGCGACTGAGATGGAGATTTTCTCTCTTCCGAGCGCTAGTGTACTAGGTTAGTCTCGACGACTCACGCTCATCTCTGGGGGGAGATGACTGAGTAGATCAAAGCATTGGTGGAGGGGTCTCACGCCCATGGGGTGGGCCACCGGGTACGGTGCGTTCGTGTTTTGACCCTCTTGGTGGCGCCCTCTGTGATGTTTTGGATCGACACGCGTACCTACCGCCCTCTTAGGACTGGGGATGGCGGCGTGACTAGGACACGGGACTGGTTCTGGTCGCGCCGGACCAGGTCAGTTAACCCATTGTCCGCCGGGGCGCAGATCTGTTGTTCTGGTACCCTGAAGGACTTTGTGCTTTTCCGGGGGGAAAATGCCGGGTCGGCCCGGGCGTCGCGGGGATTGATGTGTGGATGTGTGTGTCGTAGGTATGTCACTACGAGTTATCCTTCGCAGTGTGCTTGGTCCATATTGTGTTGTACCTTGCGCTGTGCTAAGGGGCCTGGTCCTTCTCATTCGTTTTCGCCCCTCCCTTCCCCTGCTCGGCAGGGCTGGGAGGGGGCTGTCGAGGAGGTTTCTATTGAATCCCTCTGGCATCCCTGTGTACGTCCCGGTCTGGACTCGTTCTCGTCGACCTGTTGGCCTGGGTTAACCCGTTTTTGAAAACTGAAACACTTGTACTGCCTGTATAGCCGGTGTATACGCGCAGTTGTGTTTCAGAGTTTTTTTCTTGGGGGGGTTAAGGGAACAACCGCCTCCTGTTAAACTAAACATAGGGGGGTGGTTGATTCCCCGGTGTGTTGGTAGCAGAGTCGACTCTCGGGTTTAGGCCGGGCTTGACCCCTTCTGCCTGCGAGTGTGCCCCCGCACTTTTCATGACGTCTGCCAATCATGTCAGCCTTCTCTTGGACCTCGACCTCTCTAAGGGGTCGGGTTTGTGGAGGTTGCTACATGGTGCACAGCATACCGAACGCCCCTTCCGCCGGTGTGCTGTTTTCACAGTAGACCCCTTAGACGCCTGTCTAGTCCGCAGTGCTCCGGGCACAGGTTGAGTTATGCTCTTTGGCCTGTTGCCGGGATTGAGGGATCAACCTCTTGGGGGTTTTCTCCCCGGTGCGCCGACTGGCCCCACAGTATTGTGGGGGTGTAGCCTCTGTGGAGTGCTTCAGGGCGGCGTGCTGTAGGGGGGAATTGCTCTTGGATTGGGCCCTGTCCCTTACGCTGGTGATGTGGGGGGTGTTGTCACCAGTGACCGTGTGGTGGGGTCTCAATGCTGCGGCATCGTTGGCCCCACGGGCCCCCTTTTTTTCGGGGGGTCCTGGACCTCAGGCTGTTCCTGGGACTGGGTCCTCCTCCGCGCTCCACTGCTACGGCCTTGCCACAGGGTTGGGTTCTTGACCTTTGACCCCGTGATGTTGGGGGCTGTAAAGTTTTTTTTTCTTCCCGTTCGTTCCCTAGTGGCATGTGGGATGCGCGCCTGAGTGGTCGCGGGTCCTTCTGTGTGAAGGTAAGTCCCACGATCTGCTCACCCTGTGCGTTGAGGTGCTAAACCCTCTTCGCACAGTCTGATCCGATTCCCTCCTGTCCCCCTCTAGGGGGGTCCAGGGGCTCGGGTCCTCTCCGGTTCTGATGGTTGTGGGGGGCCTCAGCGGGTACATTTGTTGAGCTTCCGCTCTGCTCAGCTCCTGTGTTCCACTAGAGTGCAGAGCGTAAGCTATACGATAATATAACATACGGTTATCCTATAACCATAGTTATGAGTATAGCGAGCGCTCTGGTCTGCACTGACTCACTGAGGACCCCGTGGTCTTCACCTTCGGTGGTGAAAGACTTGGGAAGGAGCTGTTAGTGTGGCCACAACCCCGCTTATGTAGAGGAGCGGGTGTGGGTGTGGCCAGGCGGATGGGTGTGTACATGTGGAGAAAAATTATTCAGTGTTAGATTGGATAAAGGGATAGTTCCACTAGAGTGCAGAGCGCTTGCTATACTCGTATAACTATGGTTATAGGATAACCGTATGACATGTGTTGTCCTGAACCATCTTATCAGACCAGTTAGACAGACATGTGTTGTCTGTGGAGGAGATGTCACTCCCGTCTGTGTGTAAATGTATGTATCACACATGCTGCACAGTTATAATATGTCTTGCATTTCCATTGATTTGGTCTCTGAACGTTTCACCAGCACAATCTGAGCCTGTTCCACACCCCCATCTCCCACTGGGTGACTTACTGGTGACTTGACCTCCCTCTGTCATTTCTCCTTCCTTCCCTCATCTCCTATGTTACTTCCTGGTAAGGGAGGCTAATATATAGGACGCTAAATCACCCAGTGGGAGATGGGAGTTTGGCACATAGCACAATAGCACTGGCTGAGTGGAAATGCTTTTATTTAAAAAAAATTTTGATTAAATTTTTTTTTACTACTCATATGCTGTATCTTACAGCATATGATGTCCGTGTCCCCTCTTCCATATAGCATCTTTGGTAGGAGATGAGTGGTAGAAGAGAGAGAGGGTAGGAAAGGACATTGGAACATTTTGGGACATACCCTTACTCCTTAACGCCACTCTACTTCCTTGTGGTCCACTTAGAGCAGTGTTTCTCAACTGGTGGGTTGTGACCCAAAAGTGGGTCGCGGGGCCATTTTGAGTGGGATGTGGGATGTGTGTAAAATAATAATAATATATATATTTTTATTTAATTTTTTTTTTGCACTACCTATCATTGTGAAAGTGGCTTCTCAGCTCTGGTCCAGCTGAAGACAAAGCAGAGGAACAGATTGGACATTGAGCATGACCTCAGAGTTGCTTTGTCTACCATCACCCCAGACTTTGAGACTCTTGTCAGGAGCAAACAACATCCCCAGTTATCCCATTAGTTCCCTGGGATGTTAAGCTAAGAAGTCTGCTAAGAAGGATATATTATTTATTATTATTATTATTATTATTATTATTATTATTATTATTATTATTATTATTATTATTATTATTATTATTATTATTATTATTATTATTATTATTATTATTATTATTATTTTATTTTATTGTGTTTTTAGCCCTAGTTACACTTTTGTTGCAACCCCAGTTATCCCATTAGTTCCCCCAAACTTACTGTAGGTCTGTTATGTTAAAGGGGTTATGCACTGCTATTCCTAGCACTATTTGGGCAACTTTACACACTTCCTGTGAGTCTATGTAACACATCTGTAATTTTTATTCCAAAAATAATCATTGTTTTATATTTCTAATCTTGTACTCAAAACCAGCATTTTTCAGCCTCATGAAAGCAGGCTATTATTGGCTTGGCTCCAACCATACTAGCAGAATGCTTTGAGTGACAGCCACCCACCAAATAGCTCCGCCCATCTCCCCGTCAGATATTAGGTTTCAGGTTACATACAAATATGGTATGTCATAAATATAGAGATGTAGCAGTACTGTCTATCTATATATATGTTACCACTATTTGTAAAAGCCACAACCACGTTACCATATTTGTAATAATGTAAATCATTGTGTCGTTGTACATATTGTGTATACACCGTTAGAAGCTAACATAGCTTAGCTTGGTAGCTATTGTGCTAACATATCCCGACGTCCGGCTCGCTGGCCGGCATGCACGCCCGACACAAAATGGTTCTCTCCTCTCTGTACACCCCCGTCCCCACGGGTACCCTGCCGGGGAGCCCATGGACGCGACAACGGCGGCAGCCGTAGGGTGCTCGAGCCCGCCGTAACGCTAGTGGTACACAATAGCTATGAGCTAACTAACGCTACGGCCGCCGCTGTTGTCGCGTCCACAAGCTCCCCGGCAGGACACCCGCGAGAACGGGGGCACACAAGGAGGAGAGAACCACCCCAAATCGAGCACTCATGCCGGCCGACAAGCCGGACACCGCGGTTGTTGTTAGCACAATAGTAGCCCACTGTGATGCACCGAGTGGGCCACCATTGATCAACATGCAGCGATGTGTAGCTTGCATGATGCGTGTGCAGTGCTTTGCCACACAGGTCTGAGAAGAGGACCTGCACATGATAGCAACCGGGAGCGTCGCGGAGCATTCAGCCTGCTGGCTACCTAGATCCACTTCAACCAGCCGAGCGTCGGGAGCTCCAGCAGCTTGTCGATGTGCTAATAGCCTGGAGCCAGCTACCGTTAGCTTGCAGAGGCTATTAGCACACCGACAAGCTGTGTAGCCAGCAGGCTGAATGCTCCGCGACGCTGGTTGAAGTGGATCTAGGTAGCCAGCAGGCTGAATGCTCAACGACGCTCCCGGTTGCTAACGCCGGCCCCGGCTGGTGCTAAGTAGCTAGCGATCGCTCCCGAGTCCCGAGAGCTAACGCCGGTCTGTCTGTCGAAGACCGAGGGAACCGCATCAGGCTTCAGCTGATTAGTGATCTTCTGGACAAGCCTTCCACCCTGCAGGTAGCAAGAATGGAGGCGGGCATTACTAAAACCACAGAGCCAATCACATCACCGTGCGCTATAAACAGCGCCCTGTGACGTGCACCAGGTCGTCAAATCAACATGACCTGATTTACTAGAGGCAAAGAGGGGATGGGCTGTAGCTGAGGAATTCGCCAATATAGTATTTAGGCCCAAAAACACATTGATACGAACTCCTATTACTATAATACAATGCTAGAGACTGAAAAATGACATTTATAATGCATAGCACCTTTAAGCTAAGAAATCTGCTAAGAAGCATATATTATTTATTATTATTTTATTTCATTGGGTTTTTAGCAATAGTTGCACTTTTTTGTGTTTATTTCATGTTTTGAAAGATTGCGTATTACTGCATTTTCTTTTTACATAAATCATAGTGGTTAAAAATTTTGGGTCGTGACTTAATGACTAAGGAAAATGTTGGGTCCCGAGGCTAGACCAGTTGAGAACCACTGACTTAGAGAATGGGTTTTGCCTAGTCGTTGTATGGATTTGTCAGTCTGAAATGTTATTTAGGTGCTGAGGGAAAATGACATGGACTCTTAGCAATCAATTATTTATTAATTCATTAGATGTCTACCTGATACTACTGCTACAAGGTTCAATATAAGGGAAGAAAGAGGGTCTGGAAAATAATTAACTAGTTTCTTTGCAAAAAATCTTAACAAACCACGTTCCACAGATTCAAGGAAAACATAACATAGTTGAAAAGATGCATATAAAAAAAAAAGTTGCAATAAAGGGATGTTAACAATCCAAGTGTGTCTTCCAGGCTGGAGGTGGAGCTGGAGAAGCGTCAGAACGGCAGCAGACCAGGAGACGCCACCCTGTTCTCCACCCCCTGCTGGGACACGGCCTCGCCCTGTCAAGAGAACGGTAGAAACCTCCAGCTGTTCCAGTCAACAAGTAGACAATTCACGGCATCTAAACCCAGCTGGAAAGTGGTTGGGACTGCTCTATCAGATTAACTTTCACGTGCAAGGGAACAGTCACAGTTACTCTGAAGTTTCAATCAGTTGTTGATAATGTGGTCGGGGTGGTTTATGAGGCAGTTTAATTTGAAATAAAAGTAAAAATGTATCCTCTTAACGGATTGGTAAACTGCTCTCTCTCTATTTCTATATCTGTGTCTCTTTCTCCCCGTCTGTCTCTGTCTCTCTTGCTCTCTCCCCCCCCCCCTCCTTCCCTGTGTCTCTCTTGGGACTCTAGTGAGTGCGCTCCCCTTCCTGTCTTGATATTAGACACAGTAAGAGTCCAGATCTCCTCACTTGCTTTTCCTTTTGGGTTTCGGTGTTAAAGCGGAGTTCTAACTATACTAAACTATAATGTTGTGCTTCTGTCCCATAGGAGGGAGGAAGGAGGAGAGGCCAGGACAGCGGGAAGGAGACAGTGGAGGACACCACGTTAGAGTGAGTACTGATGGCAGGGCATGAAGCTGACTTTCCCACCAACCCATTCATAAACGGGAATGTCTTGACTATTATGTCACTAACGAAACGCATAATGGTGCCATGCGAGGGCACGGACTCTCGCTGAAAATAAATTAAAATGCCTTTTGTTAATTATAACAAACTTAAAAGTGTAGTGCTTAGGAGCAGCTGTTTGATGTATTGATAAAAGTTGTATCTAAGCCTCACCTTTTTAAAAGTAAGACCGTTGCAATGGCTAAAAATGGCTAAATCATCTTCATTTTGACCAGCTAACCATGATAGTAGAACAGCTGGTAGAATTGGTAGATCTACCAGCGACAGTTAACCAACATTTGGCGGGTGGCTAGTGTTGACATCAAGACCTGCCTAATGTATGCCAACAATAGGCCATTTTCACAGCAGCCATTTTGAGGTGTCATAGCAGGGCAACACAGGTGTAACCAATAAGATTCATTATTCTTCATTTAGCTCCACCTCAAAATGGCCACAGGGCCTATGGGCCAGTCTAGGTTAAGTGCATTCTACCTAGAATAGACGTGGATCAATGTGGTTTTCCAGTGGAGATGGTGATTTATTTTTTTAAATATTTTTTATTTCTTGTATTAGTCTCAATCCACATTGTCTGTCAAACCGTTTAGTCAGGATACGTCTCAAGTACACTGATTTCATATCTTTCTCATTGGGATTCACTTAGTAAAATATGGTTTGTTGATGTTTGTAGAAATAAACTTGATTTGAATGTTAAAAAGTGATTGTATCCTGCTAAAAGGATCTTTAGGCTAACCTCTTCTCTCCTGTGGTCTTCTCTTCTCTCATCCCTCCCTCTCTTCTCTCATCCTTCTCTTCTCCTCTCATCCCTCCTTCATCTCCTTTCTTCTCTCATCCCTCTCCTCTCCTCTCTTTCCTCCTCTTTTCTCCTGTGATCCTCTCTTCTCTCGCCTCTCCCTTCCGCCTCTCCTCTCTTCTCTCATCCCTCTCTCCTCTCCTCTCTCCCTCTCTCCTCTCACGTCTCTAGCAGCAGCTCGAGTTCTCTGACCCTCCCAAAAGCTTGTTCCCACGACAACAGCACAAGAGCACGCCCCACCGTCACCTGTCCGACCAATCGGACTCCTTCTCCACTCCCTCGGCGGTGTTTCCTTGGGAACAGGGCGACTCGAGGTCGGCTGCCAGGGGACACTCTGCTCCTCGTCCCGCTCCCCAGCCCGCTCCCCAGATGCCGCCCTCGGCTGATGTCACCAATCGCGATCGAGCCCAAGAGGAGCAGGGGAATTGTGGGAAGGCGGAGGTCCTCCGGAGACAGACAGACAGTGAGTGTTGTTGTGTGGTATTGTGTCAACATTGGCAACATACATTTACAATGTGTAAGTGCAGTGATCTGCGAGGACACACAAACGCACACACACACTCACTCACTCACTCACTCACTCACTCACTCACTCACTCACTCACTCACTCACTCACTCACTCACTCACTCACTCACTCACTCACTCACTCACTCACTCACTCACTCACTCACTCACTCACTCACTCACTCACTCACTCATTCATCTTATTCACTCGGCCACCATATGTGTTGATGGGGTGGGAAGATGCAGAACGTAATGCAGATGTGTGCCGGGTGCCAGTGTATGGCAGCCATTGAGCCTGCGTAGCCCAAGGTTGGGTGCTACCAGTGGTGGTGAAGGAGGCAATTTCCACCCTACATTGTAAAGCGCTTTGAGTGTCTAGAAAAGCGCTATATGAAAGTAATTATTATTATTATAAAAACACCACTCGAGAACCATAAACAACATGATTAACTGACTGGATTGTTTTCAACTGCTGTAGCTTTTGTGTTTTGAAATGTAATGGAGATTAATTGGTCATCTGTGCTCACTGAAGTAAATAACGCCACCTAAAATGAAATCCACTGCCTGCTTCATGTGAGAACAGTTACGTAAATGATTTTCCACTTGTCATTTTTATAATAGTTTGACGCCAGAAGATGGGGGGGGGGGGTGTTCTTTAATGGGGGCGACAGTGGTTCAGGAGTTAGATCGGTCATCTGGTAGTTGGAACGTTCCGGTTCAATTTCCGCTCCTCCCGGGCAGTATGTCGATGTGTCCTTGAGCAAGACACTTAATGTTAGAGCCAAATGTATGATTTTGTTTACTTTGTAAACAATTGTATAGGTCTATAGTCTATATTTCATATATTTCATACATAGCCTATAGAAGCACTTAAAATGCCATAATCTATATAATCACTGTTAGTGCCAAATGTATGGTTTTGAAATTATCATTATTATTATTGTTATCGGTATGAATGAAGTCATGACTTATATAAATAATGGGTTTTGTGATCATGTATTGTTGTAATTATTATATTTTTGATAAGCTAATTATGAGATGCCAATGAGATGCATGTGGCTAATTTGGGGAAACAGGCATCAGGTGTTTAAAATGGGCTGGCCGTCACACAGCCAGTGTTCTAAGAATGTTTGGTATGTGGCGACACGGTTTTTTGACCGCTGCAGAGCAGCCTATGTTTTGATTGTTTGATTCTACAATATGATTTCGCCGTCAAACGGTAAGATAAACATTTCCTAAAGTTCATTGTGGGGATTATTGGAATCCGAAGATCTGCATGGAAAATCTGAAAGGCAAATAAATGTCATATAAAATCTCCCGAGTGCTGCTATCTGATCGCGTCAACCAAGCGCATACCAGTAGAACCAGAAGGTGCATTTACGTTGAATAAGGATTGCATCTTTACTTAACTCCTAACTGCTCCCGATGAGCAGGTTGGCACCTTGCATGGTTGCCTCCTCCATCGGTGTATGTGAATGTGAATGTGAGGAACAAAATTGTAAAGTACTTTGGATAAAAGTGCTATATAAATGCACCATTTACCATTTTATTTATTTACCATTTAATGAAATTCATAGCAGGCATAACATGGGAGTCAATCCAGTGTTCCTGGTTTTCCCACCATAGCCTTGTCTTGGTTAAAGATGGTGGCAACGTGAATAAGGCTAATGCGCATGCAGACCAAGTGCTGTGCATTCCTAGAAGAGACA
The DNA here is from genome assembly GCF_963971535.1 of Notolepis coatsorum. Lineage (NCBI taxonomy): Eukaryota > Metazoa > Chordata > Actinopteri > Aulopiformes > Paralepididae > Notolepis > Notolepis coatsorum. The sequence continues at coordinate 67,217,007 of NC_140180.1, read as the reverse complement.
TGTTGGAAATATCACAAGGCACTTCACTCAAAACCAACGCTGATATAATTTTGCATGTAATCTGACACATACCCCAAAGCTCTAAGCCGTTTTGCACACATTCGTTTAGTCTGACAGTTATTGAGTTGTTGAGCTGAAATATGTCCTCCAATGATGTTATCAGAGGACACTCAGTCCTTGTGTTGTGTTAATTACAGCTCAGTGAAATGATGTAAATGAAAAACGAGTTGCATCCCGTCACAAAACGCAAAAAAAAAGGCTAAAGACTAGTGACTTTTGTACACTTCTAGAGCAGATGTGTTGGAAAGAACACAGGATGTTACAGGAATTAAATGAACACACCAACATTATGGGAAATGTGCTTGCCGTCTTCTCCAGAGTCAGACAAGAAGATATATATACTAATTTCCTCTCTGTGTTCAGTAGAAAGCTATCCGGCTGCAAGCTAGCCTAGCAGTAGTTTAGCACAGATTAATGGAAGCGGATATGGAACGGCTAGTCTAGCTGTTGGCCAAAACACCTCTCCCAGAGTTTTAAGCTAGGCTAATGGTCCATATCCTGCTTCCATTTATTTGTGCTAAACTAAACTAGGCTAGCATGTAGCTGGATATCTTTCTTCTGAATGTACACATGTACACACATGACTGTGTGGCACAGCGGAACAACAACACAATCATCAAATTTGCTGACGACACAGTAGTGCTGGGCCTGATCTCTGCAAACGACGAGAGGGCCTACCTGGAAGAGGTCAAGGTCCTAGCGGGATGGTGTCAAGAGAACAGCCTCTCCTTGAACATCAGCAAAACAAAGGAGATGATTGTGGACTTTAGGAGGTCGGGGGTCAGGGACTACAGCCCCCTCAGCATCGACGGGCACCGGTTGAGAGAGTGAACAGTTTTTTTTTTTTTTTTTTTTAACTTTGGCCATTTCCCTGGCTCTTTTATACGTTTATCGCATTCAAGTTCGACCGACAGAAGCAGGCTGAAAGGGTTCAGATGGGGGGGGAAGACACTCTGGGAAAGGCACGGCTGCAGTCCGGGATTCGAACTCGCTCAGCCCCAGATCCGTGACGAGCACGGTTGTCCACGGCGCTGAAATAGCACTCGCGGTACGTGGTGAGCTACTGGAGCTCCCCGAGAGTGAACAGTTTTAAGTACCTCGGAGTCCACATATCCGAGGACTTGACATGGACCACACACATTGACAGTGTTGTGAAGAAGGCACGACAACGCCTCTACTTCCTCAGGCGCCTAAGGAAGTTCCAAGTCAGTCAGAAGATCCTTAAGAACTTCTACTCATGTACATTAGAGAGCATCCTGACTGGCAATATCACCTCCTGGTTTGGGAATAGCACCGCACAAGACCGTAGCAGACTACAGAGATTGTTGGAGGGGGGCTTCCCACTCTCCAGAACATTTACAACAAGCGGTGCATGGGTAAGGCTAAGAGAATTATCAAAGACTCCGGTGTCCGCGGGACCTTAAAAAGTCTTAAAGTCTTAAATTCAACTATCAACTATTTTTTTTTGACCAAATCTTTTTATTTTCATATTTTCAAACAAGAAACAACACAGCACAATAATGACAATATTACATAACAGACATCCAAGAACACAAACTAACACAACAATGACTAGACAATAAATTAGACCTATTATATATCGGATACACAACCAGTCAATACAAGTTGTCACAAAGAAAAAGGATAACAAAATAAAATCTATACTATAAAAAGTGCTTACCGAGCCCCCTCCACCTCCAGGTCCAGCAACCGCAAGCCACAGTCCCGGAGGACCCACAGCCCGGCCCCCCCGCGAGCCAAAGCACCACGCCTCTTTAGCGCCTCGACCCGCAGAGACCCCGAACCGCGGCCCACCCCAGCCAGAGCCCACGATCACCAGACCCAGATCAGAAGGGGGTCAGAAAATATACATAGGACCAATATTGAATGAAAAATAATAAACAAAACAAAATTAAAAATACAAAAACACCATAACCATCAACATACATGAATATTCGCTCTATCTCCCCCCCCCCCCCCCCCCCCCCCCTCAGGACCCCAACGTGAGCCATCAATATAATACCTTATCCAGTACTTTCAGTACTTTCCAGAGTCATATGTGTTCTTTTAGTTTTTCCACCACGGCCCACCAGACCGCAATATTGGCCTAATTTTTTATCAAATTTTCTTAACATGAAAACAAGACAACACAATACAATAACCATAATAACAATACACAAAACTTCACAGGGAGATAACAGAGCAATAATAATAAAATAAATAACAATTTATAAAAACAGAGTACAACATTTCAATTTAAAGGGGTACTATCTTACAATTGGCCTTTCCCAGTATTCAGTACCGTTTCCCGGCCGTGTGGCTCTATATCAATAAGACTTATGTCTTTAATTCTCATATTGGCGCACTCTTCCAATTCCCCTCACAACCCTCACCCTCACCAATCTGAGTCATCTCAAAACGTGCATATCAGTGATGTCAGAGATTCCCAGCTGCATAACAATGTGGCAATTGTCACCAAGCCACACAGTGGTTGGAGCCCAGCCTCAAAACGGCTTAAGATCCTGAGGTAGAAAAAACGCTGCCCCTGAGTACCCGACCAGAAATACAAAACAATGAACCTTTTCGAAAAACAAAAACCTACAGAGTGTTCCATAGACTCACAGGAACCGTGCAAAAGTGCCCAAACAGTGAAGAAATAGCTAAATAGCTCCCCCCAATAAAATTCCCCCAGTTATTCCCCCAGTTAAAGTTAAGAAGGACGAGACAAAAGACAAGACAGACAAGACATTTCCTCCTCCCCCTCCCACGAGACCGCCGGACTCCCCCGAACAAGCACCTCAACCCCGCTCAAGCCGCACACGGCGGTCCTGACCTTCTCAGCTGTTGCAAACCACAGGTCAATACCAGCCTGCCCCACCCCAATCACCCGCGCCGTGGATATCAAGATAAATCACATCCAACAGTGTTAGGGACCAGTTAATCACTGTGAGCTTCTCAGGCTCCTTCCATCTCAATGCTATTAGCTTCTTCGCTGCTGTGACGCCCGCTAGGACAACCCTTTTTAGTTGTACGGACGCGGGTAGTGTCGTTATATCGTTCAGGAGAAGCGTAACAGCTGTGAATGGGATAGTTAAGCCACACAAATCTGAAAGTTTGTCCGTTATTGACCTCCAGAAGCGGGCCACTGGTGGGCAATCCCAATACATATGCATATAAGTGCCAGCGGCCCTTTGAGAGCACAAAGTGCACAGAGAGTCTGTTACCAGTCCCATAGCAAATAGCTTCCTAGGTGTAAGATAGGTCCTATTAATATAATTAAAATTAATTTGCTGGTGATTGGGGTTGCGGGAAGACAATGCCACATTTGCCCAAACATCATCCCAGTCAAACTCGGGGTCCAACTCCGGGATATCCACACGCCAGATTGTATCCAATGACACATTTTTATACGTGGATTGAATTAATAGCGTATAAAAGTCTGAGACAAACCCTCTGGAGGTCGTCCTGTCCACTATGAGCCTGAGGAAGGGGTGTGGTTGCAAAGCTTGAGCCCACGGCACGCCATGCGCCCTCAGCGCTGACCTTAGTTGAAGGTAAAGAAAGAAGGACTCGCCGGGAAGATCATAAAATTCTCTTAAGTCCTGAAACGCCCGAAGGCCGTTCTTATCATAAATATCCTCCAGAGTATGAACTCCCCTCCTTTGCCATTGAGGAATACTAACCGGCTTGTGCCCAACAAGTAGTTGCTGATTATTAAAAATTTGAGAGTCCAGGTGCCATGGGCATTTAACCCCACACGACTTCTGTACATTACGCCACGTTTGGATCACGTGAGTTATGATCGGTCCATACCTCAGTCGGCATTTCGAAATAGGGACAGTGGAGTACACTACATCCTGCAATCTTAGCGGTGAAACCGCCGCCGCTTCTAAGGAGCGCCAAGATACAGCCTCTACAGGGTCTAGCCAGCACATCAGAGGTCTCAGTGAAAAGGACCAGAAATAAAGCTTAAAATCAGGGATTGAGAGGCCCCCATCTTGTTTCCTACGTTGAGTAGTAGCTCTTTTGATTCTCGGGCGTTTGTTATTCCAGATAAACTTAGATACCATCGATTGTACCTTGCGCCAGTGGTCTATTGGAGGGGGCAGGGGGAGCATTGAGCTAACAAAATTTATCCTAGGCAGGACGTTCATTTTGATTATGGAAGCCCGGGCTTGTAAGGAGTTAGGAAGGGACGATCCTGGCGTATTTTCTCATAAGTACCCGTGAAGTTCTACTTAGTAGTTTGACTCAGCGTGGGGAATATCTCTATGCCCAAGTATTTAAAATGTTCCACTATGGGGATATCAGCTGGTAGTCGCACCGCCTTGGCCAGCTCATTAAGAGGTAGGCAGGCTGATTTGTTCCAGTTAATCTTAAAGCCTGACAATTTACCAAAGTCGTCGATTATTCCCAGTAATTTTGTGGCCGACCGGGAGGGGTCGTCCATAAAAATCAGTAGGTCATCCGCATAGAGAGCAATTTATTGTTTTAGTAGTATTATTGACCATTATGGGGACGATGTCCTCCGATTGCCTAATAAATTGGGCCAATGGTTCGAGGGAAAGCGCGAATAGTCCTGGGCTCAGGACAACCCTGTCTAGAAGATCTGGAGACTGGAAAAAGTGTGGAACAGTTTTTGCCTGTCAGTATCATTGCCGACGGCGAGGCATACAGGACTTTAATCATATGAATAAACTCTTTCCAAGACCCATAACCTCAAGTACCTTCCACAGGTATGACCACTCTAGTCTGTCAAACGCCTTCATGGCATCCAAAGACAGAACTGTGGACGGAGCTGTATTGTCTTTACTGTTATCGACTACATGCAACAGCCTCCTAAGATTATCTGCAGCCAGGCGCCCCGGGATAAAACCAGTCTGATCGCAGTGTACCAATACCGTCATAAATCTCTGCAGGCGGCGGGCCAGCACCTTGGCAAACACTTTTAGATCGGCCCTGAGAAGACTCAAGGGCCTATAGCTACCACAATCATTGGGATCTTCATCCTTTTTGAGAAGTAAAGAAATCAACGCCATGTTGACATCTCTTGAGAACTCCCCTTGTTCGATAGCGTAATTGATCATATCGAGCATCAATGGACCCAGTTGGTCCCAGAAAGCTAAATATACCTCGGGTGGAATACCATCCCAGCCTGGTGCCTTACCCCTCTGCATTTCAGCAATCGTCTCCCTTAGTTCCATAAGAGTGATCGGTTTCCCCAGTTCCTTAGCCTCTTCCTCAGAAATGTGGGGTATCTCAAGCCCGCCAATGAACGATTCAAATTTAGAGTTATCGAAATTAACCTCTGAGCTATATAACTGTGAGTAAAACTCTTTAAAAGTGTCGCTGATCTTTTTCGAATCAGTAGTGACTGTTCCCTGTCGCGTCTTGATCGAAGGGATATCCGAGAAATTATCATTCGAGCGTATTTTCATTGCCAATAGATGGCTAGGCCTGGAACTGTGAAAGTAATAATTTTGCCTTGTCCTATGTATCAAGAACTCAGACTGTTGTTTAAGTATGGAGTTTCTTTCTTTCTTGACTATCTTACGTTGTGTGTTTAGTCGTTCGCTATAGTTAGTTTGCAAAGATGCGTATAGGTCCGCATATAATGTTTCCAGTCCTTCTAGCTTCTTTGACCAGGATTTACGCAAATTGGAGGCGAAAAGTGTGACATGACCCCTGATAAATCCTTTCAATGCGTTCCACAGGACCCTAGGGTCCTCGACCGTGCCAACGTTGATCTGCAAGAATTCAGCTAGTTTACTCCTGAACTCAGAACAGAAATCATTGTTCTTTAATAAGGTTAAGTTAAAACGCCACCTGGGAGCTCTCGTGGAGAGCCTGCCAAAGGTTGCCTTAAGGAAAATCCCCTTGTGGTCCGAGAGAGCCAGGGGAACCAATGAGACGTCGAAACTATCAAACATATTAGGGGACGCGAATGCATAGTCTATTCGAGAGAAGGTTTTGTGTCTGGCTGACGGGTGAGAGTAATCCTTGAGGGTGGGATTGGATATGCGCCATAGGTCTGCGAGCCCCGTGTCCTGGGCCCACATCCTGAGGGCCTTAGAGGACCGTTTTTGGTCGCTTGTTTCAGTCGACCCGGACCTATCCATCTCCGCATTCCAGCACGCATTAAAATCGCGACCCACAATGAGAGCGTATCCAGTAAGTTCCAACATATTCTTCGTGATTGTATTATAGAACGCTGAATCAAATGTGTTAGGGGCATACAATGCTATTATTGCCATCTTCCTATGAGAGAACTCAACCGTTGCTATAGTAATCCTTCCCTCCGTGTCCGACCACACATCCAGGACTTTGATATCAAGGTTACGTCTTGTAACTATGACGACTCCTTTTGTCTTATCATCGGCTGAGGATGAGGAGATAACGTGATATTGTTGATTTGCTAGCCTTGACACATCACCCACCAATAAATGCGTCTCACTAAGGAGAGCAATGTCAATATTCCTTCTCTTCAATAACCAAAGGACACTGGCACGCTTGTGTGGGGCGTTAAGACCCCCTGCGTTCCAAATTAAAATATTCAATTTAGCCATGGTCGAATTTGTCTAAATGCGTGGAGAACATACCAGTGCAGCCAGGCTGAGGACAGAGGCGCTGATCCAGGCGGGCCCAGACAGTCGATCCCAAGAGTTCAGAGGAGGAACAATTACACACATATAGGACAACAGTACAGAAAACACAGAAAAATACCACCCCATTAAGTAGGTTGCTCCAACTCCGATTGAGCATACCCTCTAACAAAAACACTAAGTACCCAACTCGCTCCGTATAAGAGCTGTGCACGAAATAGAACAATTAAGGCATAATAACAAATACAACCGTCTTCTAGACTTTTAATTCCTGGTACAACCTCTCAACAGTAGTCGTATGTTTGCATTCAGGCTGTGCTTGTTAGGTCTCAAAAAATTAAATAATATAGATAATAAATGCACATATACATATATATATATATATATACACACACACCCACACACTCACCCACGCTGGAAATGTAGTACCAAAATAGGGTAGCTCCACACAACGTATGTATCCACCGACAACTATATCCTGAGTGATGAATGAATGAATGAATGAAAACTTTATTTAACAGATTGCAGAATGGGTACAATACAGTACGGCTCAATACATACAATTGTTAAGGGGATGCAGACCTGAGAAAGACGTTTGTCTTGTTTCCATCAGGGTCCCCCATTTTCAATTCATATAGACATATATGACATACATGACATACAGATAGTCAGTACTGCTACATCTATACATTTATGACATACCAGATTTGCAAATACAGTACTGTTTGTGATACAGAAGGAGTCAAGAACAGGGAGTATATACATTTGACGTAGAAACTGTACATTGGAGGAGGTTGGGTGGGGGGGGTTGGGTACATTGGGATATTGACAACCATACTGGGTAATTTACATTGGAGGTGGTTGGGGGGGGGGGGGGCCGGGGGGCACACTGTATAAACAAGTAACACTGTACATTGAGGGGGGGGGGGGGGGGGAGACACTGTACAAACAAACACAATTGTACATTGAACTATTGACAAAACCATACTAGGTAAATGACTGTACATTGGAGGGGGTTGGGTTAGGATATTTACAGGGGCCAGTGTTGAATTGCAGTCTCCCGTAGGTGTCCCTTGAGAGAGGTTTTGAAAGTGGGTAGTGATCCACATTCCTTTACAGCTTTGGGTAGGGCGTTCCACATTGATGTGGCATAATTGCGAAACGTGTTTAGTCCCTTATTTGAGCCGAATCTGGGTTTAACATGATTTGTGGAGCTCCCTCTGGTGTTGTGATCGTGGTATTCACTGACCTTTGGGAAGTATTTTGACATGTACATGGGTACCTTGGTCGTGTAGTGTATCTTGTAGACCAGGCCCATTGCAAGTTGTTGTACTCTGTCGTCTACTCTAAGCCATCCTAGGTTGTCAAAGTGGGCAGGGGTGAGGTGGGTTCTAGGAGTAAGGTCAAGCAGTAGTCTGACCAGTTTGTTTTGAGATGTTTGTAATTTTGTTTTTAGCGCCTTTGAGGTGCTTTGGTACCATGAGGTGCAAGCATAGTCGTAGTACTCCTGAATGAGTGCTCCTGCCAGAGTCTTCAGGGTGTTCTTGTTTACCAGAGAGGAGATCCGGTACAAGAATCGAGTTCGTTGGTTGACTTTTTTTATTACATTGGATGCCATTTTGTCACAGGAGAGATTAGCCTCTAGGATGGAACCCAGGTAGGTAATTTCATCTTTCCTTGTGACAATATTGTCACCCACTGTAACTGAGAAGCCGTCGGTCTTGCTGAGTTTGTTATTTGAACCGAAGAGAATGGACTCTGTTTTGCCCATGTGTAATGATAGTTTGTTATCAGCGAGCCATATGCAGATTCTGCCTAGTTCCGAGCTGAGGGTTTTTTCAACCTGTAACTTGTTCTTGTCAGAGACCAGCAGGGCTGAGTCGTCCGCAAACAGGAACAAGTTGCAGTCACAAGCTGACGACATGTCATTTGCATAAATTAGGAACAGTAGCGGTCCTAGTATGCTTCCTTGTGGAACACCACAGCTCACTGTGAGGGGGGGGGATAGGGTACCGTTTACCTCCACCATCTGTTCCCTCCCCTCAAGGTAGGATTGCATCCAGCTCACTGATAGACTATCAAAACCAATTGCTTTTAGCTTGTCAATCAGAATGGAGTGATTGACCGTGTCAAAGGCCTTTTGTAGGTCCAGCATGACCATGCCGCAGTATTTGCCTGCGTCCACCTCTTGTTTGATGTGGTCATTCAAATAGAGAAGGCATGTGTCAGTGGAGTGGGATGTTCTGAAGCCAGATTGGAATTCGTAGATTAGATTTTTTTCCGCTAGGTACTTTTCGACCTGTTCGTAGACTATTTTTTCCATGACTTTCGAGATGGAGGTGAGAATAGAAACAGGGCGGTAGTTGCCTGGGTCTAATTTGCTGCCCTTTTTGTGCAGAGGGGTCACCCTCGCAATTTTGAAGTCCTTGGGGACGTGTCCCTGTTTTATGGAGAGGTTTATTATGTGTGTGATGATTGGTGTGATGGCGGCTGCTGAGTCTCTGAGGAATTTGGAGGGGATGTTGTCATGGCCAGTGGCCTTGTTAGGTTGGAGGGCGCTCAGTTTATTGAGTACCTCATCTGTTGTTACCATTTCCAGCTTGAAGTCGTCCTTGCGGACCCCTAGGTTTTTGTAGTAAGCTACTATGTGTTCTACCCCATAAAGCCCTGAGTGGGAGGGTAGTTTGTTT
>NC_140180.1:67157479-67207455 GCF_963971535.1 Notolepis coatsorum | reverse complement strand
AGAGAGAGAGAGAGAGATAAACCACTGGAAAAGGCCATTTATAAGATAGTGGACCTTTAAGAAACGATACAACATGTATTTGCTCTACACACATGTTTTGTTGTTTTTCAACATTCCTGTACCACAACTGCATGTGTTTAGGGTTACTTGTCTCTAGCTTTTTTTTTTTTCCAAATCAAATGTTTCCACGAACCGGCCTCTCACCCAGTCTGTTTGATGGTACTCTCTGGTTAACTACATCATGTTGTGTTATATTATAGACTAAATGGTGCATTTATATAGCGCTTTTATCCAAAGCACTTTACAATTTGTTCCTCACATTTTATCCATTCACTCACCGATGGCGGAGGCAACCATGCAAGGTGCCAACCTGCTCATCGGGAGCAGTTAGGGGTTAAGTGTCTTGCTCAAGGACACTTCGGAGGTGCAGGAATCGAACCGGGAACCTCTGGATTACCAGACGACGCTCTACCTCCCGAGCCACTGTCGCCCCAACAACCACTAGATATGAACGCTAGTTTTCCATGTCGTGTGTGTGTTTTTGCTCCGAGCAGGAAGCATTAAGTCCAATCTGAACCAACAAATCCTTCCTTTTAGCAGATGGACTAAACGGGGCTATGGGAAGGTTGTGTTTACTTTAGGTGTGTTTGCTGGCTGGCTGTGTGTGTGTTGGACATTGTGTCCTGTAGATCTTTTATAGCTGGATCACTGTCCCTGACTCTCTGTCCACTGTGATGCAGTGTGCCACACGGCTCCTTTGTGACTGTAGATCACAGCCAAGACCAAGGAGAACAAGCATGTCTTTTGTTCCTATGGAGCTGTCTAATTTTAGAGGGGGCCACAGCCTGACCTCCACAGGACACTGATACTGATACTATCATGTCCATAACTGTCTAGGGACATTTACTATACATTTGACATCATCTGCCAATAAAGAGTAGAGCAGTATCTTGACTTTAGGTGTCCAAGACCCCTGATGGGTCTGGAACCACATGACATGGCCTACGCCAACTGGCCTCACTGGCCTAGGATCAAATCCCACCAGAACCTTCTCTCCTATATCTTCCTTACTCTTGTCTCCCACTCAGCCTTCCTACTGTCTCAATAAATAACCTTGTTTCCTGCGTCTCCCTCTCAGCCTTCCTACTATCTCTATAAATAACCTTCTCTATTGTGTCTCCCCTTCTCTGTCTCTTTCTCAGATTTCCTACTGTCTCAATAAATAATCGTATCTCCTGTGTCCATCTCAGCCTTCCTATTGTCTCAATAAAGAACCTTCTCTCCTGTGTCTCCCCTACTCTGCTTCCCTCTCAGCCTTCCTACTGTCTCAATAAATAACCTTCTCTCCTGTGTGTCTCCCCTACTCTGCTTCCCTCTCAGCCTTCCTACTGTCTCAATAAATAACCTTCTCTCCCGTGTCTCCCCTACTCCGTCTGCCTCTCAGCCTTCCTACTGTCTCAATAAATAACTTCCTCTCCCGTGTCTCCCCTATTCTGTCTGCCTCTCAGCCTTCCTACTGTCTCAATGAAGAACATTATCTCCCGTGTCTCCCCTATTCTGTCTGCCTCTCAGCCTTCCTACTGTCTCAATAAATAACCTTCTCTCACCTCTGTGGCCATGAAATGTTTTGTGAGGCTGGTCAAGGATCACATTTGTGCCTCCCTCCCCAGTGATATGGACCCTATGCAATTTGCATACAGGCAGGGACCGAAACTAAAGCCCGCCGCCCGCCAGCGGCGGTCTGTTTTTACCTTTGGCGCATGACACTTAGAGGGCTGCCCGCCGTGTGGCGTGTAGACGTGTAGTTCATAACGATACTCTTGTGCGAGTACAGATTATAGCCGCTCGTCTTTTTTTTCTCCGCCGCGAGATCGTTAAAAAACTACAAGTCCCACATTGCACTCAAGTCAACGGTCCAATCACAGTAGAGTGACGTGACTGGTTTCATGAGAAAAAAAAGCAAATGACCAATCGGAAGCTCCCATTTGTCTTGTTTACTTCCGTCTGCTCTAGTCTATATCGGACCTCCACGAGCTAACGTTACTGTTTAAACAATGACCCAGTCAACTATTCACTTTTAGTTTAATACATGACGAGGCATTGTCTAACGGTATCTAGCTGGCTAGCTACTGATAGCTACTGATAGCTACTGATATCAACAAATGCTCCAGCAATAGTCTACTCGAGTGCATAATACCTCCGTTCCCTCGTTAGCTAGCTTAGCTAGCTCACGTTAGATGATCCATCTGTCCCAGTAAACTAAATTGTCTTAACGTTATCTACCGGGCTAGCAGTAGCTACAGATAGCTCCTGATATCAATGTCTTATAACATTGATTGAATGCGTATTCTAGCTGAGGGCATGTTGAATGTGATTTGACAAAAGAACGGTAACGTTATAAATAGGGTCCAGCTGCATCGCCGGAGAATCCTTGCATGCTGAATGTAGGGTCTAGCTGAATATAGGGTCTAGCTGCAGGGCCGGAGAATCCTTGCTGGAGCTGGAGGCTACTCAAGTATACACACAGACAGTGGAGCTGTTTGCAGATAGCAAGCATTTTGACTTATTGCGTGGTGGCGATGTCTCGCAGATAATACAACTACAAGTATGATTATATAATATATATTTTATTTAAAAAAATTTTTTTATATAAAATATATATATATATTTTTTTTAATCAAAAAAATTTTGGCAGGTAAGAAATATGCTTGGCGGGTAGACTCTTCCCATCTACCCGCCACTGGCCGGTGAGTCAAAAAGTTAATTTCGCTCCCTGCATACAGGCCAAACAGGTCCACTGATGATGCGGTCTCCCAAGTACTGCACAGCACCCTCTCTCACCTAGACCGCCAGAAGCGGGGCTATGTGAGACTGTTGTTCATTGACTACAGCTCAGCGTTCAACACAGTCCCCACCAGACTGGTGGACAAGCTGATCGAGCTGGGTCTGAGCTCCGCTCTGAGCGCCTGGATACTGGACTTTCTGAGCGAAAGGCCCAGGGGGGAAACTAACTTTTTGGATTACCAGCCAACTGGCGAGTAGCTGATTTTTTTTACCAGCCCAATTTTTTTTTTACCAGCCAAAAACAAATCGCTAATTGTGATAATTACTTCTTTGTATGTCTTCGTCTAAATTGATTTTCGATCATAGTAATAATCACACCGTGTCTCTACTCTAAAAAATATTTATTAGCATAAAACATTAATAACAGTGTCTCTACTCTTCACAATATTAGCATAAAACATATTAACATGAAAGAGGGATCTGTTCTGGACTGGGTTGGGCTGAACAGGGCAGTGAAAGATGCTGGGTTGGACTGGGTTGGGCAGTGAAAGAAAAAACCTGAAGTATGTTGTGAAGTGTATATAGATAGATGTGAAATGTATAGATGTAGCAGTACTGTCTATCTGTATGTCGTGTATGTCATATGTTATGATGAATTGAAAATGGGGGACCCTGATGTAAACGAGACGAAAGTCTTTCTCTGGTCTGCATCCCCCTTGTGTGTATTGAGCCGTACTGTATTGTACCCATTCTGCAATCTGTTAATAAAGTTTTCAATCAATCAATCAAGTTAACTTTGAACCTCGGTTGTCAAGCCGCGTCAATGTTGTGTATGCATCTGGGTGTTCACTGTGCCTTTAAGACGGCACAGTGGGCTGGACGACAGGGCTGTGAAATACCGTCAGTGTTGTGGTATTGTCAGTTCGGTTGGTGTGTTGTTGTGCACTGGTTGAGCATGCAATAAAACATATAACCTTACGTCGTAGTCCGGTGCGTTTTTGGAAACATTATAGTCATAACAGATACACCTAGCTAACATGGGGCTGGCTGCTTTGAGCACACACACACACACACACACACACAGGGCTAACGTTAGCTAGCAAGCAGCTATATAGCTAAAATGCTAATTAGAAGCTAACCACTGTATACAGTTCCAATAGACTAACAATACACCTCTGTTATTTAAATGTGTTCTTTCTTGCCTTAGACTCGAGGGTTGTACTAGGGTTGGATGCAGTTCCCTGTTGGTCAGTCTGTCTGTTTTCCATCTTCTGCTGTGTTTAACGTTATCTGAGTGCTTCCTTGATTGATGGCTAGTACCGCGGGACTTTTATTCAACATTATATATGTCCGCCGCGGGTTGGCCAGTACGGCAGGAACTTTTATTAAACATTATATATGTCCGCGGGTCTTGTGCAGTGCTCTCGTGGCACTGTCAACTAAAGCGACTGAAGACGTGCACCGTTTGCCAGTGCAGTGATTGCAGAATGTATTTTTTTTTGTTTTGTTTACTAGTCGCCAGACTGGCGAGTGGTCTTCATGAATCACTCGCCAAACCTAAAAAATACTCGCATTTGGCGAGTAAAGTGGCCTAATTTCCTCCCCTGGAAAGGCCCCAGGCGGTCAGGGTGGGGGGCCAGACCTCCCAACACCATCACCCTGAGCATCGGGTCCCCCCAGGGCTGTGTTCTGAGCCCCCTGCTGTACTCACTATACACCAGGGGTAGGCAACCCTAGGCACGCGTGCCTGCATAGGCACGCGGGGGCATTTGCATAGGCACGGGGCAGCAGTAAAAAAAAAAATTTTTTTTTTTTTTTTTTGGCTTTGAAATATTATAGTGAAATATTTTGCACTGTTGTCGCATCTTGTTGAAATCCTCCCACAGGTTCTTTTTACTACCACATTTAATTGAGACCCTTTATTTGTTTATTATTTCAATTTAGCTGGAAATACATTGCTACATCATTCAGTAACATTTGCAGAGCCTTATAACAAAGACATTATTATGGTCACCATTGTGACCAGTGGGATTAATCAACACATTTTATTATTTATTTTTCTATTTCATTGAACATTGCACATGTTAAAAGCAAATTTTTTTACTCAAAATGTGAGTATTACCAAGTCAACTTGTGTTCTTAAAACAATGACAATAAACATAGTTTTATTAGGTTGAAATAATGTGGTTGTGTACTTATTTTTCTGTTAACTTATTATGGATTGAAAACTGAAAACCTTAATGCACAGTAACTGAACTCAATATTTTTAAGTTTTGGTAACTTATTATTATTTTTTTTTTACAGTGTAGTCTTGCGATCAATCAAAACTTATTTACACGATATACCTCACATTCACCCTCCATTCACATCCTGGTGTTCTCCTGGTGTTCTCCATTAGGCCTGTAGGTGGAGCTATGACAGCACACGTACAGTACACACACCGGTGTGTGATGTGTCCAAAAATGAATGGGCAAATGTGAGTGAAATTGTCGCACTGTATGCAGCTGTTTGTCTGCATTGATTTAGGGTTGATACAACCATCATAATAATATTGTTAATAATAACAATAACAATAATGATGTAATAATGTAAAAATTATCATAAAAAATACCTGATTATGAGAAAAAAATTATTACGATGCATGGAATATTGTTGAGGCACACTAGTTACAACTATATTTCAAACAGGCACTCCATGTCAAAAAGGTTGCTGACCCCTGCTATACACACATGACTGTGTGGCCAAGTTCAGCTCGAACTCCATAGTGAAGTTTGCGGACGACACAGTGGTGGTGGGGCTGATCTCGGACAACAACGAGAAGGCCTACCGGGAGGAGGTTGAGGTACTGGAACGCTGGTGCCAGGACAACAGCCTGCTCCTGAATATTGGTAAAACCAAGGAGCTGATCGTGGATTTTAGGAGGAGACAGCAGGGGACACACACACCACTGAGGATAAACGGGGCTACCGTGTACAGGGTGAGCAGCTTCAAGTACCTGGGGGTCCACATCTCAGAGGATCTGACATGGACAACACACATAGACTCAGTCGTAAAAAAAGGCGAAGCAGCGCCTCTACCACCTGAGACAGTTAAAGGGGAACTCCAACATTTTGGGAAATTAGCTTATTTAACATCTTCCCTGGAGTTAGACAAGAAGATACATACCTTTTTTGTTTCTGTGCGTGCATTTTAGCTTTGGGAATAGACGCTCCGTTAGCATAGCTTAGCTTCATCACTGGAAGTGAGGCAGGACAGTAGCCTTACAGTGGCTTACAGTGTATTGCAAGGTCTGACATTGACCAAACTTGATATGCATGACCTTGGTGGGATCTAGGTCAACTCCTGAAAAGGGGGTCAATGTCAGACCTTGCAATCAAAAGTTAGGGGGCGCACTGAAATTATGGCAAGCGTTATTAGCCCCCTAACTTTTGATTGCAAAGTCTGACATTGACCCCCTTTTCAGGAGTTGACCTAGATCCCACCAAGGTCATGCATATCAAGTTTGGTCAATGTCAGACCTTGCAATACACTACTGATATTTGGAGAAGATAATATTGGATGTTAAATTGGAATCCATTATAAAATAATCTATCTTTGTATATGATTTATGTACTTAAAAAAGGAGAAATATCTGTATGCTGTAGCCTCTATATGTCTACAAGGTTCAGTGATTTAATAAGTTATTTAACACCGTAGTGGAGTTGAGAGGAGTAGCTGGGCGAGAAGTAGTAGGGTCATCTGTGGCACTTCCGTGACCGTGGAGAGCGAAGGTCCGTTTCTCAATGGATTTGTCATCTAGGAGGGTTAATAAACAAATTTAGCCAGGGTGTATTTTTTAAAAAGGCGGGGAAAATTTGTGAGAGACCAAAATCCAAAATGACTGCTGTGGAAATGAACTTTTTAATGGTTTGACCGACAATGATGCACAATACATGGTTTCAGAGCTTATTTTGTTCAATGAATACATATTTGGTGTTTATATAATGATTTGACCTATTGTTGACCTTCAAATCCAAGATGGCTGCCAATTTTGAGCTCCAAAAGGGATTTTCTTTCAAAATCGTCACAGAGCCTTCATATTAGGCTCTAATGAAAGCTCTGCTCATGATGAGTTGAATAATATACAGTATAAGTACACAGAAGTAATCTCTGAGGTCAATAAAATCAATGTTTGTGTGTAAACAACAGTTGCTGATTTGTGGTTTTCCATTAAATAGGGTAGGCTACTGAGAATATGGTGTCCAGTTCATCCCATCACATTTTCATAATGAACCAAAAATAATTTTGCACTATAGCCTAACATAAAATAGTATTCTGTATGCAAATCTAGCAAGGTTAGTTGCTTGAGCTGAATTTAACCCTTGTGCGCTGCTTATTTATTTATCTTACTTTGATGTTAACAAAAACTCTGGGTCCGAATGGACCCGTTGTGTAACTCGGTACCAACCACCCCAAAAAAATAAGGATTATTATCCAGTTTTGTACTTCCTTACTAACTTATCATAACCAGTCCCCATATCAAAATATATGTCCCCATATAGCCCCAAGACACAATATACCTATTTATTCAATCGAAAATACGATTATATTCATTCATGCTGTTCCCCATATTGAAGAAAATGGGTAAATATTTATGCAATCTGACTATAACAGGCTAATATATGAAGACACTTTATTGAGTAAACTGCTTTGTGGGTTTTAGAACTGTATTATGGAAATAAATCAATATATCAGAATGAACTTGACAGGAATCCAAACCATGGTTATTTATTGGTGTTGCTGCGAGAACATTTGTTATGCCACTCTCCCAGCCCCCCACAAGATGATACAATGTATCTATGTTTGTGTGGGAATGTCTCGGTTTGTGTGGGAATATTGTATTGTACACCTGTGCTTAAGCAAGCCAGGCGAAGTAAAAATGCTCAGTGTTCAAGATCTGAAATGCCTGCTCAGAGTGCTTTATGTGATGAAGAGGCAGAGGGACTGTCACCAAAGCACCTTCGTTCGTCAGTGGGTGGGCCTCTCCATGACAAAACTAAATGTGTGTGGTGTATCCAAGGTACGAACAGGAAACAAGGCAAGCTGTTAAGAATCAACACACCGTCAGCATGGCTCTCCTTCAAGCGCCACACAATCCTCATAGAAGATGAGGAGCTCAGGGATCGTCTCACACGACTAATTGAGTCAACAACAGCACTGTCAGATCCTTACGCAAATTATATAATGTACCACTATGCCTGTTGGATGAAGCATATCCACCACACAGTCTTCAAGACGGATGATGTTATGCATAGGCGTAAATGTCCATGGCATGACAAGGAGTAAAGATCTAATAGACACTGCACAAGAGTGGTGTCTGCATCAGCTATGCAGATACACTGCTCCTCTATGACCACTGGGCTTTGATGGATATGGAGGCATCAGAAACCTGCCCACAGGAGATTGCAGACAGCAAGCCAGCTATCGTGATCATCGACAATGACGACTTCAAGATTGACACTATGACGGGTGACTCTACAGGAGCCCTTCGAACAAATGTCATGTACATGCAGCCAGAGAGCTATGAAAAGAAACCAGGCAAAGAGACTGCTGAAACACTCACCAAGAAGAAGGAAATCTCTGCACAGCTAAAGCAGAAGTGTGCAGAACTGACGAAGATTTGCCAGTACAGATGCCCCCCTGGTAGCAAGAGTGAGCCACCTGCTCGTCCCAGGGTAGAGCCACCAGTGGATGGGTCAGCTCCGCAGCATGCTTGCTCTGTGATACATGCACTGTCTCGTGTAGACAATCATGGTACAAGACCACCACCTAATGGAGACTATATGTCTTCAAACACCCAGAGGCAGATACAATGCTGCTCTCCGCCTATGCAAAGGTGAGGACCACCAACTACACTGGACCTGTTGTTCTAGACTGCGGAGACACAGACGTGTTTGTCCAAGCAGCTTATGTCTCGCAACAAATCAGAGGTGATCTACTGATCAAGCGCAATAATGCATTTATCAACTGCCGTGCAATGTTCTCTGAAGAGGTTGCAGACATCATCATACCTCTCCATGTGATCACTGGCAGTGACCACACCTCAGGCTTCTATGGGCATGGAATGAAAAAGGTGTTGGAGAAGGTGATGGTTGTTCCTGAGGCAAGAGAGCTCCTGGGACGAGTGGGTGAGAGTCTGGAGTTGAAAGATGAAGTGAGAGCGGATATGAAAGCATTTGTCCTCAATTGTTTACGCTGAGAGTGCAGATGTTACGTGTGGCCAGGCCAGAGCTTCCAAGTGGCACAAATTGAAGAAGTGTACGATTCGTCTCCCACCTGATGAGGACTCATTGGATCTTCATGTGGAAAGGACAAACTACATTACATATTGCCAGCTCCATTACAACCTTCAAGAACATCCTTTCCCATATCGTGCCTCCTACAGCTATATTATCCTTGGATGCGATGAAGGCCTTTGATAGGTTGGAATGGTCTTATTTATGGGCAGTACTCGGAAGGATGGGGTTAGGAGTAGGATTCATTAATATGATAAAAGTACTATACACAGAGCCATCGGCCATGGTTATAACAGGTAAATTCACCTCCCCTCTCTTTCCTGTTTCGCGTTCGTCTAGACAGGGTTGTCCTCTTAGTCCCGGACTATTTGCTCTATCCTTGGAACCTTTAGCACAGTATATAAGACAATCCCAATCCATAGAGCCGATCTCAATTAGGGGCACACAGCATCATATTAGTTTATATGCAGACGACGTAATATTGTTCATGTAAAACCCTACCACCTCACTACCTCATCTTCTCAAGCTAATAAACGATTTTGGCAATCTATCAGGATTTAGGATAAACTGGCCAAAATCGGCCTTCCTTCCACTGAATGTCACTGCGAAGGCTACCATCCTTCCAGGAAATATACAAATGGTAGAACACTTTAGATGTCTTGGAGTTGAAATATTCCCCACTATATGCCAAACAGTGAAGTATAATTATACAGGAATCCAAGAAAGGATCACAAATGACTTTGACAGGTGGTCAAAACATAAAAACTCAGTACAGGCCCGAGTATCAATAGTTAAAATGGATGTTTTACCCAGAATCAACTTCTTCAGCTCAATGCTACCGTTACCCCCCCCCCCCCCCCCCCCCCCCCCTGCTGGCTACTGGAAAAAATTACACTCCGCAGCATAAAAATTTATTTGGAACAACAAACCTCCACGAATTAAAAGATCCACCGCACAGAGAAACAAAGCCGACGGAGGTTTAGCATTTCCAGACTTCTACCACTATTTTAAAGCGTACTCTTTAAGACCACTGATCACCTGGTTTGATTCTCAAGCATCTGTATCCTGGAGAACATTAGAAGAAAACATTGTGGCACCACATAGACTGCAGGATGTAGTATACACCAACCTATCAATTAAGCAATGCAACTTGAAATTTGGCCCTCTTATTACACATGTGATCCGGATATGGCGTGAAACACAATTTTTTTTTACTAACCAACATAAATGGCAAACACTCTCCCATATTTAATAACAATACACTCCGTATTGCACAACAACCTATCGGATTTCCCAAATAGGAAAAGAATGGCATACATACATTGGGAGCAGTGGTGCAGTCGTAATATGGGAACTGGTAACACGCCACGCCATGTGCACGCGCGTGCGGGTACGTGCATGCGCACAGAACTGATTTATACACACACGCACTTGCGTATATGCGCTTGTGTGTGTGCGCGCGCACACACACACACACAAGCGCATATACGCAAGTGCAATCTTTCTATCATACAAGCTCTTCTTGCTCTCTATTTGTGTGAATGTGCGCGTGGAAAGCTGGCGCGCAGCACAGACGCTTGATTCAATATCATAAGCAGGTAGACCCCCTGCTTATGATGGAGCTACTAACGTTAGCTCACGGAACGATAGACCCAACACTAGGTAGCTACTAACGTTAACTCACGGAATGATAGAGCCAACACTAGGTAGCTACTAACGTTAGCTCACGGAACGATAGAGCCAACACTAGGTAGCTACTAACGTTAGCTCACGGAACGATAGAGCCAACACTAGGTAGCTACTAACGTTAGCTCACGGAACGATAGAGCCAACACTAGGTAGCTACTAACGTTAGCTCATGGAACGATAGAGCCAACACTAGGTAGCTACTAACGTTAGCTCACGGAACGATAGAGCCAACACTAGGTAGCTACTAACGTTAGCTCACGGAACGATAGCTACTTAGCCAACACTAGGTAGCTACTAACGTTAGCTCACGGAACGATAGCTATTTAGCCAACACTAGGTAGCTACTAATGTTAGCTCACGGAACGATAGCTACTTAGCCAACACTAGGTAGCTACTAACGTTAGCTCACGGAACGATAGCTACTTAGCCAACACTAGGTAGCTACTAACGTTAGCTCACGGAACGATAGAGCCAACACTAGGTAGCTACTAACGTTGGCTCACGGAACGATAGCTACTTATTATTTCATTTTTTTTTTTTTTTTTTTGCACTACCTATCTTTGTGAGAGTGGCTTCTTAGGGTTCCAGACAACATCATAACATGATGATCCCATAGCAAATTTTGGACATTGAAAACATTGTTCCCCTGCAGGAGATGATGATCAGACTAGACACACAATACATTACACACGCACTCCTCTCACTCACACACAGCGATCAGAGTAAGACACACACATACACACTCCTCTCACTCACACACAGCGATCAGAGTAAGACACACACACATACACACTCCTCTCACTCACACACAGCGATCAGAGTAAGACACACATTCACACTCCTCTCTCTCACACACAGCGATCAGAGTAAGACACACACACATTCACACTCCTCTCACTCACACACAGCGATCAGAGTAAGACACAGACACATTCACACTCCTCTCACTCACACACAGCGATCAGAGTAAGACACACACATACACAAATTACACAGTACACACCTCTCACTCACACAGCGATCAGAGTAAGACACACACACAAATTACACAGTACACACACTCCTCTCACTCACACAGCGATCAGAGTAAGACACACACACATACACACACACACGGACTCCTCTCACACACAGCAAACAAAAGTTATTTAAAGTACACTTCCACTTTAATTTGTATTATTTAATTTATTTATCTTGTTATGAGTGATTGCTGTATTGTTCTTCAAATACATTTTCATTTAAAGTGGCTTAAAGATCCAAATTCAAATGTTTCATGAGTCATTATTTTAATTTGCTATGGGATCATCATGTTATGATGTTGTTGTTTGGTCCTGACAAGAGTCTCAAAGTCTGGGGTGATGGTAGACAAGCAACTCTGAGGTCATGCTCAATGTCCAATCTGTTCCTCTGCTCTGTCTTCAGCTGGACCAGAGCTGAGAAGCCACTTTCACAAAGATAGGTAATAAAAAAAAAAAAAAAAAAAAAAGATAAAAAAAAAAATATTTTTTGTTGTTGTTGTTTACATTGGTTTTCGATTAGTCGACTAATCGAAAAAATAATCGGCAGATTAGTCGACTACCAAATTAGTCATTAGTTGCAGCCCTACTGTACACATAAAGAGGCTAATCTTGTCCGGTATTACGGCTGCCAAAAAGCTAATAGCATAACTAGCATGTCCTATATGCTCTGTAAATACTAATGTACAGATACCGAGATGGCACACCATGTACCTGTTTATTGCACTGTTTTATTGGATTCTATTAATATGTTGTACCACTGTATTTTATTGGATTCTATTATATGTTGTACCACTGTATTGCACATCGTCGCGGGCAAGACCAGCCGCATTTCATTGTATACCTGTATGCCGTGACAATTAAAACTCTTGAATCTCTTGAATCTTGAATCACGCTGGATTCAACCTGATGAAATGTGCCGGAGGGTATGGATTCTTGCATATCTTGATGTGATTTACCTGGAGATATCTACCGCATGAATTCTAGGTATTAATGAAGCCAGCATAGAAATCTGGTTAGGGGTGGTGGAGAGGATAAAACATTATATGAACTATTAATCCTTGGTATCAAACGGAATAATGGATGTATTCAAGTCCGGTGGGGGGGGGGGAAGAACGAGTAAGAGCATGTATGTGTTTTATAGTGGATTTCTACTGTAAAGGTTTGTATGTCATGTCAAAAAAAATAAAAACACATTTGTTAAAAAAAAAGAAAAAAAGAACATCCTTCCCCCATTGGTCACGGCTGGGAACTAGTGAATGGGAGGTGCCGGCCAGTGCGTCATACCCTTCCCCTCTTGCCCCAGCAGCTCACATCTCATGACTGCTCAGATGAGAGTAGCAGTGATGATGAATGGAGTCAGTGTGGAGAATCAACGGATTCTGATGAAGAATAGTGATTCTGTCTCCGGTTCTCATCATCCATCAACAACAAGTTGTTACGTTATATCGTCTGCTTAACTTACTTTATATCCATCCCTACTCTGAATTTTGTGTTTTCCTTTTTTCTCCACCCTTATTTCCTTTATTTTTTAATATTGTGATGTGAACATTAGTGTGTTTTATTCTAACAATTATATTTTCAGTTTGACATTACATGGCTCAGTTGCTGTGTCAGCCAGAGGGAGATGCTGTTGCTTCCAAATCTGCCCTTTAGGCCATTAGGCTACTAGTTGATCAATTATTATTTTAGAGTGCTATTTGTTGAAGCACCATAGTTACAAAAAAAAAAAAAAACACCTCCCTTTTGACTGTTCACCTTGTTGTAGTAAGGGAGCTTGAGTACCTCAGTGAACCCTGAGAGCTATGCCAGTAGGAGGAAACTCCTAGCAGGTTTGACCAAACCGGACAGGTCTAGGGTGAGAGGTCAGACAAAGCAGTCAGACAACCTTGTGGAAACAGCATCTGGGGCCAATAACCCACCCTGCTGAAGCAAACAGGGGTGATCATGTCTCCGACTTTCACAGATGGATGGAGTATGGTGGAAGATACCCACCTATCCCCTCTGTCCATAACGCAACTCATCATGAGCAGAGCTTTCATTAGAGCCTAATATGAAGGCTCTGTGACGATTTTGAAAAAAATCCTTTTTCAAGCTCAAAATTGGGAGCCATCTTGCATTTGAAGGTCAACAATAGGTCAAATCATTATATAAACACCAAATATGTATTCCTTGATCAAAATAAGCTCTGAAACCATGTATTGTGCATCATTGTAGGTCAAACCATTAAAGTTAATTTCCACAGCAGCCATTTTGGATTTTGGTCTCTCACGAATTTTCCCCGCCTTTTTTAAAAATACACCCCGGCTAAATTTGTTTATTAACCCTCCTAGATGACAAATCCATTGAGAAACGGACCTTCGCTCTCCACTAGGGATGTCCCGATCGCCTTTTTTTGCTTCCGATCCGATCCCGAGCATGTGATTTTAAATATCTATCGATCCGATCGTTTCCGATCCGATCTTTCACATTAGTAATCAATTTTGACGCATTTTTGTCAGAAACTGGCAGAGTGAGACAAGCCCATCTGTTGCCTATAATAGTCCGGGGGCGCGAGCGCGGAGGCGTTTGTTATTACATTCACCCTGAGAAATGTGCTTCTGCTTCATATGAGAAATATTAAAAGTTTCAATATATGTTTGCACATTAGTATACATTCAGTGTTCGACTTACGTAATGGTCCATTCTGGTCTGAAACGCAGACGATAAACCTCAGTCACGTAACGTTATCCTCCAGGTGAAAATTTAGTCTGAAAACTTCGCCTCCAGCCTGCTGCTTCATGAGTTTTTCCTCCACGCGGAATCTCCTCCTTGCAAACATTGCAACTGGCTTGACTTTATATTTTAAAATGCTTAGTTCCAAACCTCTGACATTAAGTCTAGCTGCTCAAGTCAGTGGATATTAACCGTGTTTCGGGAGCGACGTGTTGTTGTTGTGGTCGCGTGTAGCGTGTAGCGTCTAAATTAAAGGGAATGTTTGTTGCAACGGTGAAAATTAAAGGGGAATGTGTTTGTTGTGGATAATTATTCTGCTCTGTGTGACAATAAATACATTAATGATGATATATTATATGTAATTTAAAACCAAAACTAAGGCCTCCGTATGAGTTTAAGACGTGGACATGGTCATGTTTGTTGAATAAAATTTTTCTTTTTTTGACTGCCGATTTTTATTATTATTTTTTCCCGATCCCCGATACTCTGAAAAGCACGTGATCGACGCCGATTCCGATCACGTGATCGGATCGGGACATCCCTACTCTCCACGGTCACTGAAGTGCCACAGATGACCCTACCTAAAGAGTGCCTATCCATGAATGGGTCCACTCCAGAATGCAATTAAAATCTCCACCCATTATTAATTGAGTAGTAGTGTCGGGTAATAGATTAAAACTAGGGCTGTCAGTTTATCGCGTTAATTAGATTAATTAATTACACAGCAAATTATCGCGTTATGAAAATTGACGCAAAATTAATTACAGCCGACCTATATTTACTTTAGACAAGTGGCAAATCGGTGCGCTTTTATTTTGAAATCCACGCTTGAGTTGGGCGTATTAAACTTGGCCCATTGAATGACCCGTAGCCTACTTGATCGTCACTTCACACATGCGTCGTCTATCAAACAAAACAAACACACAAAGGAATTAGCTCAGCTGGAACAAGATGTCAGCATCACCCGAGGCGATACTCCTGGGACCTATGAACGGCAAGTTCAATTTAAAAAAGAATATAGATGGGACAGTAAACAAGACCATTGTAATATGTAGCTTATGTCAAAAAGAATTTGCGTATCACCGAAGCTGCTCTAGTCTAACGTATCACATGAACGCTAAACATGTCCAGGCAAGTTGTTCGAGCAGCTCCAGTGTAGCTAACGTTAGCTCCAGAGCAACTCGCACGCTTCGTCAAACCACTCTTGGAGAATTACCGTTAGGCAAACGGTTGAGTAAATCCACCACAGACAAACTAACCAACAGCGTCGCGAAGTGGATAGCAAAATATTGTAGGCCAATAGCTATAGTGGAAGATAAGGGTTTAGCGGAGTCATTTCGAATAGCGTCGTCTGACCCAAATTACAAGCTACCCTCGAGAGCTACAGTGATGAAAAGGATCCACAACATGTATGACACAGAGAGGGAGGCGAGGGAAGAAGTGTTGGCACGGGCTGGCCCAATGGCCCTAACGGGTGATCACTGGACGTCGGTGGGCAATCATAATTATTTGGGTGTCACAGTGCACTTGATCGATACTGAGTGGAAACTGCAATCATTTGCATTAACGGTGACCAAAACTGTGGGCCGCCATTTCGCCGATGCGTGTGCTGAACAGTTCAACACAGTAATAGAGGAGTGGAATATAAAAGATAAAGTCACATCTATTGGGACTGATTCCGCCCGTAATATGATAGCAGCAGCGCGCTATATGCCGTTCCAGCACATGCCATGTGCTGCACACGTGCTGCAAAGAACCATCACAGTCTCCCTTGAGGACAGAAGCCTTGACACCACCCTGGCAAAGTGCCGCAAGATTGTAGGCCACTTCAAGCACAGCCCTGCCAGTACAGAAGAACTGCAGCAGCAGCAGACTGCCCTCGGACAAGCAAAAGAGCCCATGATACAAGATGTATCCACAAGGTGAGACTGTTTAACTACCTGTTGTATGCTTAGGGTAAATTTAGTGTGTGTGTGTGTTTATTTCTTTGTGTTCTGTACAATTGCATCATGCTGCATTAACAACCCCCAGTGGGACTAATAGTTATTTTATTGAATTGGAAGGTGGAATTCGACACTGGCCATGATCTCACGGTACCTGAGGAACCAGGAGGCTGTGACTGCCACTTTGGCCCAACAGAACCACAAGCTGTCCATGCTGACCCCCACAGAGTGTGACAAACTGAAGAAGCTGGAGCTTGTACTTGAGCCCTGCAGGTAAGTGTCTCTCCCTCTCTCTCTCCCCCCATACACCCCCCTCCTCTCTCTCTCTCCCCCATACACACACCTCACACCCCACTCTCTCTCTCCCATACACACACCTCACCCCCCAATCTCCCCCATACACACACCTATCTCTCTCCCATACACACACCTCACCCCCCCCTCTCTCCCCCATACACACACCTATCTCTCCCATACACACACCTCACCCCCCCTCTCTCCCCCATACACACACCTATCTCTCTCCCATACACACACCTCACCCCCCCCCTCTCTCCCCCATACACACACCTATCTCTCCCATACACACACCTCACCCCCCCCTCTCTCCCCCATACACACACATATCTCTCTCCCATACACACACCTCACCCCCCCCCTCTCTCCCCCATACACACACCTCACCCCTCTCTCTCCCATACACACACCTCACCCCCCCCCCTCTCTCCCCCATACACACACCTATCTCTCTCCCATACACACACCTCACCCCCCCTCTCTCCCCCATACACACACCTATCTCCCTCTCATACACACACCTTCACCTCTTTCTCTCTCGCTCTCTTGTTTCACTGCAGGTATGTGACTGAGCTCCTTGGAGGGGAAACCTACGTCTCATGCTCTGTGGTGCTCCCCGCACTCTGCCACCTAAACCGCATCATGGACCTCAACGAGGAGGATCCGGGCTACATGGTAAAGTTCAAGGCCAGCTTCACGAAGGACCTGGACGCACGCAAAGCGACCCTCAACAACAGATGGCTGAAGCTGGCTACAGCCCTCGACCCGCGATTCAAGGACTTGAAGAGCGTACCAAAGGACGAGAGGGATGAGGTGTGTGTGTGAATGAGAAGACCAGTGTTAAGTCCTTAGGCTGTCATGAAAAGTCCTATGCAACTAATTAATTGTCCCTCTTATTAGGTGTGGACCTGGCTTAAAGAGATGCTGCCAGGACCAGAAGCAGACAAAGCTGCTCCACAAGCCACAGAGGACGAGCCACCAGCGAAGAGGACCCTCCTCCTGCTGTCTTCAGACTCTGATTCAGATGAAGTCAGGGTACTGTCAGGACAATTAGACCTCTACAAAGCTGAGCCCAGCATCGGAATGAATGACTGTCCACTGGAGTGGTGGGCAGCTCACGCAAAAGCCTATGGACAGCTGTCTCCTCTTGCTCGCAAATATCTGGCTACTACTGCTACCTCTGTGCCATGTGAGAGGCTATTTTCACTTGCAGGTCACATAGTCCAAAAGAAGAGGGCAGCCTTACTCTCAGACAATGTAAACAAGCTTGTTTGTCTTAGCAATTGGCTCAAGGAATAGATTTGTCATGCATACAGTAGACCCTGCACTAGACCCTGCACTAGACCCTGCAGTCATGCCCCAGACCCTGTAGTAGACCCTGTAGTCATGCCCCCAGAAACTGTAGTAGACCCTGTAGTCATGCCCCCAGACACTGTAGTAGACCCTGTAGTCATGCCCCCAGACACTGTAGTAGACCCTGTAGTCATGCCCCCAGACACTGTAGTAGACCATGCCCCCAGACACTGTACTAGACCCTGTAGTCATGCCCCCAGACACTGTACTAGACCCTGTAGTCATGCCCCCAGACCCTGTAGTCATGCCCCCAGACACTGTAGTAGACCATGCCCCCAGACACTGTACTAGACCCTGTAGTCATGCCCCCAGACACTGTAGTAGACACTGTACTAGACCCTGTAGTCATGCCCCTAGACCCTGTAGTCATGCCCCCAGACACTGTACTAGACCCTGTAGTCATGCCCCCAGACACTGTACTAGACCCTGTAGTCATGCCCCCAGACACTGTAGTAGACCCTGTAGTCATGCCCCCAGACACTGTAGTAGACACTGTACTAGACCCTGTAGTCAGTATATTAATATTTGAATAGTCATATTTGGCACTATATCGTCGAGTTGGACGTAGTCTATTAAGCTAATAATAGTCTGTTAATATATAGTGCTTCGTGCGGTGAGAATACTACCGTAGTCAGTACCCCATCGTTTCGGGCAGAGAACTGGCTGCTTATCCAGGGTGGTTGACCCCACGTGAAGCTGCACCCGAGGAGCCCCAGAGCCGACGAGCGAGTGGACCTGTATACCGGATTATTCTGCCGACGACAGCCCGCCTTCCCAGGCACGGATTATGCTTTGTATACTTTGATTATTCCATGGATAAAGACCCCCGACACTGCCGTGTGTTGGAACCCCCCCCCCCTGGAGAGGACGCAAGGTGAGGAGACGCTCTGCAAGACGAGGTCGCTTCACGTCTCTCCTCCGTGGACCGGATGACGCCGGCCCACAAAGAGTCCACCTGCTTTCATCTGTGGTCCAAGGATCGCCGGCGCATTGAACGGCACTACAGTGGGTTCACCTGGGATACCCTTGGCCGGATGAGGCAGCCGGATTCTACCCCCCCCCCCCCCTCCTACTCCTGTCGGCTTACAAGCGACCGGATTAACCCCCCCCTAGTGTGTCCAGTATATAATCATTAAAGTATCATTGCTGTTATTCCCTAAACTATTCCAGGTCGTACTGTACTAGACCCTGTAGTCATGCCCCCAGAAACTGTAGTAGACCCTGTAGTCATGCCCCCAGACACTGTACTAGACCCTGTAGTCATGCCCCCAGACACTGTAGTAGACCCTGTAGTCATGCCCCCAGAAACTGTAGTAGACCCTGTAGTCATGCCCCCAGACACTGTAGTAGACCCTGTAGTCATGCCCCCAGACACTGTAGTAGACACTGTACTAGACCCTGTAGTCATGCCCCCAGACACTGTAGTAGACACTGTACTAGACCCTGTAGTCATGCCCCCAGACACTGTAGTAGACACTGTACTAGACCCTGTAGTCATGCCCCCAGACACTAGCTTGCTGTGGGCTGTTTTGATTTTTGAGGATACTGTAGCTTAGTGTAAACTGTTATTGGCTGTATCAGCAACAAATGTTACCTTATTGAGAGGTATGTTTTCATTCATTTTATTTTATTCAATTTAATAAAATTGATTTCTAAAGCATTCTTCACTTGCAGGTCACATAGTCCAAAAGAAGAGGGCAGCCTTACACACAGACAATGTAAACAAGCTGAAGCTTGTTTGTCTTAGCAATTGGCTCAAGGAATAGATGTCATGCATACAGTAGACCCTGTAGTAAACCCTGCACTAGACCCTGATTTTTGAGGATACTGTAGCTTAGTGTAAACTGTTATTGGCTGTATCGGCAACAAATGTTACCTTATTGAGAGGTATGTTTTCATTCATTTTATTTATTTATTTATTCAATTTAATAGAATTGATTTCTAAAGCATTCTTCACTTGCAGGTCACATAGTCCAAAAGAAGAGGGCAGCCTTACACTCAGACAATGTAAACAAGCTGAGGAATAGATGTCATGCATACAGTAGACCCTGTAGTAGACCCTGCACTAGATCCTGCAGTAGACCCTGCAGTAGACCCTGATTTGAGGATACTGTAGCTTAGTGTAAACTGTTAGCTGTATCAGCAACAAATGTTACCTTATTGAGAGGTATGTTTTCATTTTATTTATTTTATTTATTTAATAAAATTGATTTCTAAAGCATTCTTCTTGGTGTATTTAATTGATCAGTCACCTGCCACAATAATGTAATGTCCTTGAATTTTAAATATTTATATGAATATGAAATATAAATATGCGATTAAAATGCGATTAATTAGATTAATTAATTACAAACCTGTAATTAATTAGATTAAAAATTTTAATCGCCTGACAGCACTAATTAAAACACTTTGAAAAAAACCAGGGTCGTCAAAATGCGGGCCATATATATGATAATATTGCCTGTGACTATCAAATAGCGGCCATTGCTATCGGCTATGGTAGATATATGTTGGAATGGAATATTTTGGCGCATTAGTATTGCCACCCCTCGTGCCTTTGATGAGAAACTGGATTGATAGACCTGGCCCACCATATGGTGCTCAGAGCTGCCTTTCTGTAGTAAGAGAACAATTTATTTTTTCACCGGTAATTGCATCAAAAAAGCTTTGTCTACACACCTGTTATCCTCCTCTGGCATATTCTCCTCCCTCTTCCAATGCTGCAGATGTCCCAGTTTAGTGGTTCTCTTTACTTTAGACATTTTCAATATTGAAAAGGGCAATTGGCCACGCTTCTTGTTCGAGAATATAGAGCTTTTGTCAGTATTTTATCGAGTTGTGGAGGAGCTCCGACCAAAGGCGACTACTCCATGCGTTGTTCACTAGCACCCCAGACAGATTATTCTACCGGTAATGCTGTCATACGTCTACAAGCTCAATAATAACCTTTGCAAAGTCCATTTTCCCTG
Source organism: Notolepis coatsorum (assembly GCF_963971535.1). NCBI lineage: Eukaryota > Metazoa > Chordata > Actinopteri > Aulopiformes > Paralepididae > Notolepis > Notolepis coatsorum. Next base: position 67,186,414 of record NC_140180.1, on the reverse strand, counting down.
TTTGATTCGCTGTTTACCATATGGCTGGTTTTCATATAGACTAGGGTTTCTCAATGGGGGCAATACCGGGACTAGGGATGGGTATCGTTAGGATTTTATCGATACTACTACTCCTATCGATACTGCTTAACGGTTCGGTACTTTATCGATACTCTTATCGGTTCTTTTTGATAATTTTTTTATAATTTTTATATTTGCAGTTGAGAGCATTGGTCATCTCCCTACAGTAAAGATTAGAAATGATTGAATTATTGTAAATTTGTGTGGAGTGGTGGGAATAGCTGCTTCAATAATAACTTATAACAACAACAGACAAGTTAGACAACTATGTATACAAAAAAAACGATATACACTGAATGATTAGTTGTTACCTAAAGTCCTTGGACTCCACTGTAGAGAACGGGTGCAGGCCTTTGACAACAAACTTTGTCACAGCCCTGTGACACTCGTTCACCCTATCCTCTGTCATCTTTCCTCTAGCTGCTAGGGAGAAAGGACTTTGGGTGGTGGAGGTAGAGGGAGGATGTGTGGTGGGCTCACTGGGACACATTGGTGGCTGACCTCAGCTTGACGATCTATAAAAAGTTTTTAGATTGTAGTATTTGTAGCTAAACAATTATTTTGTTTATTAGCCTATTTGTAATAATTCGTTATTAGCCTAGGAAACTCTGTATCTTGGCTTACCGGCTGCAGTGGACGTGGATGCAGATGGACCACTGCGCGCAAGGCAGTCGAATACGGCGCATTTCTGCAAACTAATATAGTGTTTTGCAAACAAATGTTTTGATAGATTGCTCGTATTGCCACCCTTACTGGCAAATGTTTTGTTGCACTTGTGAACGCTTCGCTCTATCCGCCATCACGACTCAGTCCATGCAGAGCTGTCTGTGTCTGTGTGCAGCGCGCGTCAGCACGGAGACAGCGCTGAGATGCTTCCAGCTGCAGCACATCAGGTGTGCGGGGCTTGTATGTGCGGGGCTTGTAAGCGCTGCGGTCTGACGTGCTGCAGCTGCATACTATTGACAGCGCTTTCATTAAGGAGTACCCGTATGTATGTGTAGCGCGACTCGCGAGGAGTGTGTAATAATGACTCGCTGCGACTCGCTTCTCGTGCAGAGACAGAGAGAGGAGAGATCGTTCGCAACTTTTAAATAATAATAATAATAATAATAATAATTTCTCTAGAGTATCGATAGCAGTACCGAGGACGTCGGAGCTTATAAATACTCCGGTATTTTCTAATATAGTACCGGTTCCCGTTTAAAACCGGGGTCCGGGGGGCATCCCTAACCGGGACTTCTTAACACATTGACCGCCAGCAGCAGGGGGCGCTGATCCCCCTTCATCGCCAGGTCTTTATTCAATGGATATAGTTTTAGACTGCGATATTTACGAGTGCTTAAAATATATCTTATATTATATCTATGGGTCTAATAACGCCGTCGACTGTCAGTGAGTTGCTTCCAGTCAACATGCCCAAAACGGATAGTTTTTTCATCTGTACATTTCAGTTTTATACCGTTTTGAATAGAGTATGGTTTGGGTGCTTTTGAGTAATTCCAGGAAAAAGACGAGAAACAGCATTTTAGTGTAATCCAGTCATCACGTTGTAATTTTTCGGCTGATTATATAATCATCCTGAAATCAACGGTAGATTATCATAATTATATCTCGTCGTGCATACATGAAATGGCCATCGTAGCGGGGCGCTCACCCCCCCCCCCACCGCAGTCAACGGTAATAAGCACATACACCTACACACAGATGGCTTTGATCGCGGTAGAAATAAATATCAGATCAACACAAGGTTTCATATATAGTGTCCTTACCTTGTCTCTGATGTAATGCAAAAAAAAGAATCCAATTATCTGATCGCCATTCCAGTTATCCACAGCGATCATGTCCCCGACATTACCGAGCGTTACACACGGACGGGCGGGCGGGGTTAATAAGCCTGTGGCTCGTTGTAAGCCCCTGGTTCGCCTGAGTATTTAAACCCTGCCCGCACGGCTCAGATCAACTCATAAAACACACCAGCCCATTTACAAGTTTCAAGTTTCAAGTTTCAAGTTTCTTTAATAGTTGTCATACAGAAGTACAGAATACTTTTGTACAAAATGCTTCTTACTGTTGCGCTCCAGAGACTGTGCATGACAAGATAAGTATGAAATAAAAACATAGTAAAAATTAGAAGAAAAAAAAGAGGTCACAGTGTTCAGTTTAGACATATGTACAATGTTCGTAGACGTAGTTACCATACAATATACAATACTGTGCAGTGTACTAATATACAATACTATATAGTGCAAGGCATAAATGGACGAGGTGCAGTTTAGGTACAATTCACAGTAGGTGTACGAGTTGTAGTGCAAATCCTTTATCAATAAATATAAAGTGTAAGTGTGTTTGTGTGATCTAAGTGTGGAGAGTGGGTGCTGCAGTGTGTTGTTTGTTTGAGTGAGTGTGTGTGTGCGTGTGGGTGTGTGTGCTGTGTGCATTTGATGGTTGTTGCATAGTGATTATTGTTCGTTTAGCGATTATTGTTCGTTTAGCAGCCTGATGGCCTGGGGATAGAAGCTCCTTCTGAGTCTTTCTGTGCTCGCCATAAGACTCCGGTATCGCTTGCCTGACGGCAGCAGTTCAAAGAGGCAGTTGTTCGGGTGGCTCGAGTCCTTAATAATTCTCTTAGCCTTCCCCTTGCACCGCTTGTTGTAAATGTTCTGGAGGGTGGGAAGCCCCCCTCTAATTGTGCGTTCGGCTGAACGTGTCACTCTTTGTAGTCTGCTACGGTCTTGTGCAGTGCTATTCCCAAACCAGGAGGTGATGTTGCCGGTCAGGATGCTCTCTATTGTACATGAGTAGAAGTTCCTAAGGATCTTCTGGCTGACTTGGGATGCAATAGCAATAGGGATGCAATAGCTCCGCAAGGCAGTAGAGGGCGGTGTTGACCGTCTGCCAGCTCAGACACATTCACCAGGGTATACAGAGGCTGCAGCCATGAATTATGAATAGATATAGTGAATAAACTAAATAATGATCCCAAATTCGCATGGCGGGCAATAACGAGTTAACTAGTTTTTGGCAATTATTGTGTTAACAAAGAAAATGTTTACTTTCTGTAATGTATTATTTTAAATGTAACTAAATTAAATACAAAACTGAATCCCAAAAAAATATGATAAAAAAGAATGTAGATTTGATTAGATCCTACTCTTTGCCTAGACATCACAAGACATCACATGTACATGCAGATTTGGCCAACAGCGGAGCATTCATGTCGTGTGCAATTGTTGAGGCGCCCGGTGGTTAGTGCGTCCACTCATAAGTCATCGAAGGTGGGCAGTGAGCTCACATTAAGCAGAATACTGATCAGCAGCGCTCATACCAAGGTGCTTAAATCACCTAATCCATGATGACTTGGCATATACTTCTAGCCATAAAGAGACCGGTAGGAAAGCCTAAAAGTAGATGTGCTTGATGATCATGATCCATGATCATATGAGTAGCCAATTTGCACAGGGCTAATAGCCTGTTAACACTTTCAGTGCCAGCAGGGGGCGCACGGTTTAGCGCTTGAGTGCCAGCGCTCTATTCAATGAGAGGGCGAGCACATTTGCGAACGCATAAACTATATCTTAAATTATGGCTATGTGTCTAATACGCCCGTCGCTTATCAATGACTTGCTTGCAGTCAAGGATTGTTTTTTCATCTGTACATTTCCGTTTTATACCATTTTGAAAAACGCTAGTTTTTGGAGATTTCCAGAAAGAAAAAGAGATTCCACAGGAATCGCCCTTTACTGGAATACACAAAAAACGTTGTCAATTTTCGGCCTATTTATGAATCCTTTTCAAATAAACGCTAGATTATCGCTAGTATATGTGTACTTATGCACGCTAGAGAAGCGGGCTAAAAAATCTATTATCTATTTCCTGATCCACACACACACACACACACACACACACACGCACACACACGTATAGTATACGTGGGGCGGCGTGGCTCAGGGGTAGAGCGGAGCGTCCAATGATCGAAGGGTTGGTGGTTCGAATCCCGCTCAAGCCCATGTCCATCCCATTGCCGTTGTGTCCTTGGGCAAGACACTTAACCTACTTGCCTCGTATGAATGTGTATGCATGTGAATGAATGTTGGTGGTGGTCGGAGGGGCCGTAGGCGATGATTATTCGCCACGCTTCCGTGAGTCTGCCTCAGGGCAGCTCTGGCTGCAATTGTAGCTTACCACCACTGGTATGACTGTGTATGAACAAATAATGGACTCTGTGAAGCGCTCTGAGTCAGAGAAGAGCGCTATATAAATCCAATCCATTATTATTATTATTATATAGGGCCCACGTTGATATATCTGTGAAAAAAGCTCTGATTACCCCAAGACTGGTAAAATAGATTCCTTACCTCAGATCAGATGTTCTCCAAAAAGATTATTCCAGTTCCTGATCGCCATTCCAAATATCGATCGCATTTATGATCCAACGCTGGGTGCTCGAAACACATATTCCACGCTGTTCTGAGGGACCACAAAGTAGGGGTATACGGTATAAACGGTATGAATTTGCTCTACGGTATGGATTTTGACTATACCTTGTAACCGGTAGAGCAGCTCTAAAATAGCAATGACGTCATATAACCACAGCGTGACTATTTCACTCGTATTTGCCCCTAAAAATAGATAGAATTAGTCATAGATAATAGATATATGCAAACTGTAAAAAGTTATTTAGGAGCACAGAGGCTTCGTGTCAACACGCAATTGTCATTTCATAATAAACACAGAAGCAAACGAGCTCTTCCGCCCTGCGTTTGAAGGCTGTGTGACAACTTCTCTCGCGAGTCGCGCAGTTTCTATGTGTAATGTAAACTCTGCAACGAGTCCAATGGTCTAACATGCTTTGCATCCTCGCCATTCTGTAATGCCCACGTCGCGCTAAAACCTTATGTAATGTTAACTGTCGATGTAGCCTCAGCAAGCTAACGTTAGCTGGCTCCACTCCTACTGTAGCAGCCTGTTGATGTATTAGCCTCAGAAAGCTAACGTTAGCTCGCTCCACTCCTACTGTAGCAGCCTGTCGATGTATTAGCCTCAGCAAGCTAGCGTTAGCTCGCTCCACTCCTACTGTAGCAGCATGTTGATGTATTAGCCTCAGCAAGCTAACGTTAGCTCGCTCCACTCCTACTGTAGCAGCCTGTCAATGTATTAGCCTCAGCAAGCTAACGTTAGCTCGCTCCACTCCTACTGTAGCAGCCTGTCGATGTATTAGCCTCAGCAAGCTAACGTTAGCTGGCTCCACTCCTACTATAGCAGCCTGTCGATGTATTAGCCTCAGCAAGCTAACGTTAGCTGGCTCCACTCCTACTGTAGCAGCCTGTCGATGTATTAGCCTCAGCAAGCAAACGTTAGCTGGCTCCACTCCTACTATAGCAGCCTGTCGATGTATTAGCCTCAGCAAGCTAACGTTAGCTGGCTCCACTCCTACTATAGCAGCCTGTCGATGTATTAGCCTCAGCAAGCTAACGTTAGCTCCACTCTAGCAGCCCCCTCCCTCTCTCTCTTACTGTCTCCCCCATCCCTCCCTCTCTCTCTGCTAACAATCCTGATTCGATTCTTGAACCTATTTAATTAAAAAGGAAGATATTGATGGATTGGACATTAGCTATAGTATAGCTCAGCAGCTGTAACAGAATACCAGCTGCCATACCAGTGTTTTACCCCTTCAGAAGCATTTATATAGACATTTTAAGATAAGTTAATATACCGTGATATATACCGTTACCGTCTATGCTTCAAATTATACCGTGATATAAATTTTAGACCATACCGTCCAGCCCTACCACAAAGACTGCAATCGGCTCGGATTACATGCCTGACGAGTAAAATGTGGATTCCGGATTTTCTTTTCCCCATGCATTTCCATTGACTCCATTCCAAAGGCTGCATTACCATCCGTGAGACGATAGGGGGCGGTATTTTCCCTGTTCAAGCTCAGAGAGAGTCCCAGTGGTAATGTGAGGCTAGATTGATGAAAAATTTATGGAAATCACTAATCAAAAAAATAACTACTAAGAACAAGATTTCTCGTCTTTGGCACTGAACGGTTCGCATGAAATAACGAGAATTCTCGTCGTTGGCACTCAAAGTGTTAATGACCAGCAGAGAGATCATGTCTAACATTTGTAAGGTAATCATTTGAGTGAAGATGACCTACTGTATTTTGACAGGTCCCCTGATAACATTAATCCAATGTGAAGCTGGTTTTGCAGTGTATGTATATTTTTTATTTTAGCTTGAGGCAGTGCACTCGTTCCATTCATTTGTGCTAAACTAGGCTAGCTTGCAGCTGGATAGCTTTCTACTGAACGCACAGAGAGGAAATTGGTATCTATCTTGTAGAACACTAAGTGCATTTCCCATAATGTTGCTGTGTCCCTTTAACATTATCAACATAAGGAATGGGCCCCATAAAGACTCCTGGGGCTGGGCCCATTGTGACCTATCTTGGCCGGTGTCGTTAGCCTGCTATTCACTGTCAGTGGCTCACTGTTGATGTTTAGTTCAGATTTGTCATTTGTTATGATCAAGAAAGTCTTGACTGTCTTGTCTCTTATCTAAATGTAGACTGAACCATATAGATGTAGTAGAAATACCCAGGGCTTGAAACTAACTTTTTTTCTTTAGTCAATCGGCTACATTAACTACTTGTAGATTCAGAATTCTACCAGCCAATTTAATTGTATTATTGCTAAAGTAGTTCTTTTGCAATGGAATACAGACTCACCATCTACAGCCAGAACTGACCAGCATTCAGCTGGTTTTCATTTCCAACCCCTTCTCACAGGGTGGATGTTTCCCCTTATTAAATATTTAACATCACTGTATATATTTATTCCTGCATTTCTTGTGATATCCATATAATTCCCCTGTGTGTGTGTGTGTTTCTCTGCCTCCTCCTCCACCAGTGTGTGAGTCTGAGCTGCGGGGCCGTGTGCTGGCGCTGGAGGCGGAGCTCCGTGCCGAGGCAGCCAGGCTGAAGGCCAGCCAGGAGCAGCTGTCCTCCAGGGAGCAAAACGTGCAGAAGACCCGCGACGAACTCAGCCTGGTCCACACACGCATGACCCAGGAGAGCGACAGGGTACCCCGCACACACCACACACACACACACACACACACACACACACACACACAACCTATCACATAACCAGGGCATAACAAACATTAGGAGAGGGGAGCTCCCGTAGCTCACCGCATATCTCGGCACTATTTCTGCGTCGGGGAAAACCGTGCTCGTCACGGATCTGGGGGACACGAGTTCGATTCCCGGACCCGCCGTCATTTCTCAGAATGTCTTCCCCTGCTCTACATCCCATTTCAACCTGTTTCTGTCGGTCATGCTTGACCAGAAAAGCGATAAACGCTAAAAAATAAAGTTTAAAAAAAAAAGAAAAAAACATTAGGAGCTAGGGATGAATGAATGATCATTACATTTTATATAGCACTCACTCAAAACGCTCCCCACAATGTACGGTGGAAATTGCCTCCTTCACCACTACTGGTAGCACCCAACCTTGGGCTATGCAGGCTCAATGGCTGCCATACACTGGCACCAGGCACACATCACACTACACAATGACTACCATACACTGGCACCAGGCACACATCATACTACTCAATGGCTGAATGGCTCAGGAGACGGGATTGATATTAGCCAATTTAGGGGGAGGGATGATTAGGTGGCCTTGATGTCAGAGACCTGATTGGGAGGAACTTCTGGGAACCCCCTACTCTTTGCGATAGGCGCCCTATGACCAAATTCAGTCAGGACCTTGGTTTTAGCGTCTCATCCAAAGGAAGGCACTCGCAGCTGTATGGTGTCCCTATCATGGATGGAGGCACCGATACCAATTCTGGGTAGTAAAATGCCAGTATCGGCTGATTCCAATCCGCTCCATTGCTTTTTTTTTTTATCCACTTTTTCTCCCATTTTCTATATTTTCTCCCATCCCAATTTCGTAGCATCCAATTCAACCCTCCCCTGTCACGAACGCTGTTTCTTGCCTCCCACAAGCCGGCTGCAATGTGGACTAAGTCATACATAGCACAAGTCCCCTCCGGTACTTGAGGTAACAGCAGTCGCATCTTTTCACCTGCGCAGCTCGATCTCTCAGTGGCGAGGAGTAACGCGTGGGAGGCTCACGCTGCCCCCGACACTTCCTGATTCTACTGCGCAGGCGCACCAACCGACCTGTAGGAGTCGCTGTCCACAACGCCCGATCCCCACCCATCAGTTTCCCACCCCCTAATATGGCCAATGTGTATTAGTACGGACGACCAGCTAAACTGAAAGCAAATGTGGAGCGCTGGGCTCGAACAGGCAAGCCCAGCGTCTCCAGATTTTGTGGCGAGCGCCTTGCCCACTACGCCACGTAGCCGCCCCCAATCCGCTCCATTGCTTTTACTGAACAGTATAGACTTATTGTAGACCATCATTTTGGGGTCATTCGACAATTTTTTTTTATATACTGTATAATAAAATATTTCTCTATTAGAGGGAACTAACTTGCTTCTATGTTTCTTCAAATCAAGATAATTTGCTTTGATTTCTCTTTTTCCTCTGGTTATTAATTTCTTATCGCTGGTGGGGATATGATTTATCCCGCCTTCTGGTAGTCTATAATAGACTATCCTTAATTCTTGCATTGAATTAAATACATGAATTTCTCAATCTTCAGCAGCCAACATACCAGCGACTCAACTGCTGCTGTGAGCTGTCTTGTTGCACACAGTTTGTTTCACTGGCCTCTGCTCTACAGCTGGAGAGGCTGCTCTCTCCCTCATGACCGTGAACAGACCAGTGAAGTTGATGCAGCATGTTGTTTCTCGTAAAGAGCGATATTCAAGTCAAAGTGAAATTCTCTGTGACAAGAATTTTATAAACATCCTCTTTGTCAGAAGGCTCTAAGCAGCACCGTCCAGCAATAAATACAATTCCTCTAAATGCCTACATGGCGCACCGCACTCTCCATTGTGCTGAAGTCTTTGTCTCTGATTGACCAGATTTGTGTTTTCGGAGAGATTAGCGGCCAGTAACAGCTATGAAGACATAATTTCTATGTTTTGTTCTGCAGTGTTTAAAAAAAATGGCGGAGCTATGGACATTATACAAAAGTAACTGTACTTGCAGTAGATTTCATTCAGTCTTTGCTGCCCTGTAAGGCGCCTGGTGGAAAGAGGAGATTTTGCCCGATCCATAGATGTATGACGTGGCCATAATAAGGTCATTTATAGACCTGATATTCTATATTCACATTTCAATGTGTCCGGATGGCAAAATTCAGTACTGTATCTACAAAAAACCATGTAAATCATCTGCCCTTTATTAATTTGCTTAGACCTTTAGTATACTTTATCTCGTTTTCACTTGATTTTTCACGTCTGGTCAATGTTAGCATGGTGTTATTCACAGATTAAAAAAATATTATATTCTCCTTTACAATTTACTCAAGCATAGTAATGGATATTTCCGACACATTCCCTGAGCTCCATAGATGTCCCTAGATACCAAGAACATGCACATGGACCTTGTAGAAGGGAACTTACTTGGGTATGTACTTTTAGGCATATTTTCGGAAAATATGGCTAGAGGTTAACTATGAAAGTACTCAACCTCTACTCTCGTTAACTATGAAAGTACTCAACCTCTACTCTCGTTAACTATGAAAGTACTCAACCTCTACTCTCGTTAACTATGAAAGTACTCGACCATTACTCTCGTTAACTATGAAAGTACTCAACCTCTACTCGTTAACTATGAAAGTACTCAACCTCTACTCTCGTTAACTATGAAAATACTCAACTTCTACGTCTTAAAACTATTAATGTGCACAACACTACAACACTCTTACCATCTTTTTTTCCATTCACATGGTGCAGAGGATGACTTGCACACAAACACAGAAACTCATCTCACTTGCAATGAAGAGTCACAATGTGTGTGTGTGTGTGTAGGCTAGTGGAGTGGAGCAGAGGCTGAGGCAGCTTCAGGAGGAGCTGAAGTGTCAGAGGCAGAACACTGAGAGCAGCAGGCTGCAGCACCAACAGCGCAGCAAGGAGCTGGAGAAACAGCACCAGAGGGTGAGGCGGTGGAGGTGGAGGAGTGGGTGGAGGAGTGGGTCGGGGGTATTACCGGTCCCGAGAGGTGCTTCTCAAAGTGGGGTCCGGAGTTTCCCAGGGGGTACCCAGAAAAATGGACAATAGTTCAATTTCATTATTATCTCATTGACTAGAGGTTAGACAACAAGACGGAACGTATTCTAAGAATGACTGTTCTGATCGTAGGTTTCACTTGTATACTATTCCAGCAATATATCACAGTTAAAAGAAGACTGAGCTAGCAAAACAGATCTGTGTGTAGGTATGGGAATATCTTTCTCTTAAGGTTTATGAACAGGCCCATTGCATTGACCATATTCACATGGCGACCAATTCAGACATCCTCAAAATATTCACAAGCAGCCTGTTTCAGATGAGGAATTTCAGAACAGCAATAGCTACGTTTACTAACCAAGCATGAATAACTAACCCGTGCATCACGTTGTATGACTCGCATGTGTTTTCTTCTCCGGTAGTGCTGTGATGTCACAGTGAACAATGCATCATGCATGTTTTAGACTGACATACTTTTGAATGCTCTTCAGTTTTTCATCCTCAACTATGCAGCTTTAGAAGAGAAATGTGAATGAGAATTTTTTATTATGATATGGTATATTTTCATGACTGAATAAACAAACTGTCCTCAGAGGAGAATTAGGTCCCTGGAACACTGTCTGTAGCTAGAAATCTGCCTGAAAAGTTGCCTCAACATTTGTTTAGATTTATGATGACATAAGATAAGATAAGATATTCCTTTATTGATCCCCTTGGGGAAATTCAGGCATCATAGCAGCATGGGGGAGGCGGGAGGGGAGGTACAGGTAGTAGAAGTCATGATACAGGTCATAGAATTATAGTACAGTGGAGAAGTAAAAATATAATACAATATAACAATATAATTTACTCTGGACATGCGCATAATGGGCAAGTAGGCAGTATAAAAAGGTCAAGGTGCAAGATGAGTGTATGTATGCCCTCTGTTATATTTGCCCTACAATAAATATAGTTACAATATATATATAATCTAAAAATGCTAAATATATGCTCTGATGAAGTAAGTATACAGTAGGTACAGTATTCTAATCTAATATAATTAAAAAAAATTACGAAATGCTAAATATATGCCCTGATGAAGATAAAATAATTCTAAGAATTACATTTATAGTAATATGTTTTGCACGCTAATTTCAGATTATGCAAATGTGACAAATCCCCCTCCCCCAAAACTGCATAGTGCACCTTAAGTTTTTGAGTTGACTGTCCTTGTTCAAAACAATATGTAGAGGTGTGTGTGTGTGTGTGTTGTGTGTCAGGACCTGTCGGAGCTGCAGAAGGAGAGACAGGCTCTGGAGAAGCAGCAACAACAGGAAGTGAACAAGCTGAACCAGGAGATCCAACAGGGCAGAACTCTACACAATATTCTGCAGGCCCAGGCTGAGAAGGTATACACACACTAGGGCTGCAGGCCCAGGCTGAGAAGGTATACACACACTAGGGCTGCATGCCCAGGCTGAGAAGGTATACACACACACTAGGGCTGCAGGCACAGGCTGAGAAGGTATACACACACTAGGGGTGGACATTTGAAGGTATATCAATATTCTATTTAAAATACCAAAAAAGTGGGCATAATAACTCATAATGTTCTGTGATCCTCACCTTCACTAAATTAATAATCATAATTTCAACTGTTCCATTTATTAGTCAATCAATAAGGAAACCAAATCCAATTTATTGAACATTCAATTAAATTAAAAAAACGTTATTAGTCCTGCAAGGGGCAATTTAAGGCATGAATACGGCAAACGGCTGCACTTATACACATCCAAGACAGAACAGGGGACAAGAAACATACATGACACTATTAAAGCACAAGAGACATGACACTGTTAGAACAAGATCCTTATATTGTTAATCTATCAAGTCTAATAAATACATTTAAAAAAAGTTTAAATCAGTAGTTCTGAATCAGTGCAGTTGACACAAACAAAACCAGCAGCAATACATACATCATATATCTGTCTATGAGCTTCAAAATGTCTAATCTGTCTTGTTTCCCCAGCTGTTTCCTGCCTGTCCTCCTTCTTCTACCCCCCTCTCTTTCTCCCTCTCGCCCATCTCTTCCCTCTCCCTCTCTCTTAATCACAAGGGAGCTCTAGCCCACTGTTTGCTCTCCAGGTCAATGAACTAATGTCACTTCTCTCCCACACTCGACTTCTTGCTCCTTGCTGTTTTTCTTTTTTTCTTCTCCGTCTCTTGTTTCACTCTGTTACTGTCTTTTGTGTTTTGTTTCTTTTTCCTTTTCTCTCCTTCCTCCTCATCCCGATCTCCTCAGTGGAATGGTGAGTGATGAAGGTAACGCCCGTGCGAGTTTGTTTGAGATTGTTTATAAAAAAAGAAGAGAAAAAAAGCAACGCCTGCTGCCCGTGAGACATTATACATGTGAAACCTGTACCGTGTGAAACTGACATAGTCAACACATTCTCATCCAGAGAGGCATGGGGGGGTGTGTGTGTGTGTAAATGCATGGAGATGCATGGAGCTACGGTGTTGTATTCATGTATTCTGTATTTATGTTCCTTACATGCAGAAAAGGAATTTACACATTTATGGGCATAATAACAATTATGTATATATCTATTACATACTCTTACTAGTTATACCGCTGGCCAGTATGACTTATGACCACAGTGTCTTTATACCTGTATCACTGTACATAATAATACTATAACACTTTACATACATCTGATTAGTACTATTACTCAGTAGTACTCATTTATATATCTCCTCGTGCGGCTGGCTGCTACTCCCCCACCCTGCACTCTGTCTGGAGAGTCGAACCCACACTACATGGAAGCTGTCTCGTGTTAATCATAAAGCCTGAGTGTCAGAGTAGATGTCTGCTGTCATTTACAGATATTTACATTATATACACGTATGAAAAACACGTGCTATTCTTTCAAATTGCATGAGACAACTTTCAACAAATCAAGATATAACGGATAAAACAAAAAAAAACAGAGGAGGCGTGGCAGCAACTTGCCAGCGGTCCCTCTCTACTTTTTACTCCACAGTGCACACAAAGTAGAATTCAGTGAGCTTCAGTCAGCTTGTACAGACAGTAGCTCGACCCCATTGACTTTGCATTGGTTTGTAGTGAGAAAGGACTCTAACCGATCAACATAATTATTAGTAAGTAGGAAATAGTAGAACTATCCCTTTTAATACCTACCTAGCTAGAATGACATGGAGTATTTATTTTCCTTTCATTTCCCACACTATGGATAAGCAATCAGTCATGCAGCTTAAAGTTTCAACAATAGACCCCTATGTTCTTAAAAAACCTCAGCATAAACCCACACACTTCTAATCTAATCGCATTCCATCTGATACGGTTACTGAACACACGCACAAAAACTCTAGAGACACAGTGTACTGAATGGACTCATACACTCACAACACAACATCAGATTGACATTTGATTGCTCAAATTAATTTGACTCGGGTTACTACTTTAAGCCCGATCAGCCCGGTACCGGTCCGCGATTTATTTCACATCACAAATGGATCAATACAGTCCGTATTAAGTGATGCTGCGTTTCTTTTTCAAATGTAGCCAAGAGTAAACCCTATCAAAACAGCAGTCAAAGTGTATATTATCAGCACTACGTGTTAATCGTACGACTAATGATTTTATGTGTTATTAGCCAAATATGAGTTTATAAAAATATCCGGAAAACAGACTATTTAGACGCGACGACAGGAAGCCATCATGAAATCGTCTTAAGAAAGAGGAGACCCAGGGCTTTCGATGGACGTCTAAATTTCATAAAACTACACCCCTGCCACCCCCTCCATTAACACTTGTGAGTGCCAGCAGGGGGCGCACGATTTAGCGCTTGAGTGCCAACGCTGTAGTCAATGGGAGGGCGAGCACATTTGCGAACGCATAAACTATATTAAATTATGGCTGTGTCTAATACGCCCGTCGCTTATCAATTACTTGTTTGCAGTCAACATTGTCGAAACGGAGTAAAAGGTGATTCTGCAGGAATCGCGCTTTAGTGGAATACACAAAACACTAGGGCTGACCTTCGAATTTATTTTTGGCAATCGAAGCTTCGGGCCGAGCTTCGATTTTAATTCAAAGCTTCGAAATAAAAAAAAATTAATAATTTTTATATATATATATATTTTTTTTTATATCTTATGTTGTGGGACTTGTACAGCACTTTGGTAAACTTTGTTGTTTTTAAATGTGCTCTATAAATAAAGTGGATTGGATTAATGAATTAAGTAGCCCCTTTCGTGACACGGCTGTGTGATTTAATTCAAGGTGGATTGCTGTTGTCGTTTGAACAACTTCAGATTTCATGGGAACTACCAATCCCCCAAATCAAGAATGTTTAAGATGAATGAAGTAAGATTTTGATTATTAGAAATATGGCCTGCGTAGACTAAACTATGCACAGAATTATGTCAGTCTACAAGGTCCGGCAATGTAGACCTTGTAGACTCCACTACAGACCAATTATCAGTGAATGTTCATGCATTTTTAAGAAGGGCTACTTCCACAAAAAACAAAGAACTGACCAAAACATCTCAGTAGCACCTTATCCAAATGTTCTATTTCATATATGGAGATTCATATTTATTTATGTATTGCATGCATTTCTACATTTTATTTCCTATTTTGTTTATTCATCCCAGTATCTTTCTTTCTTATGTGTGGAATTCTACAAGGCATTTACATTCACATTTACATTTAGTCATTTAGCTGACGCTTTTATCCAAAGCGACTTACAAGTTCTGTACGACAGGTCATCAGGAAGGATACAACTCTATCAGCTGAGTAACAATATTCATCAAAGTGTTGCGTGTTACAGTTTATACAACGGCATGCAAATTTCTCGATTCTGATTGGCTGAAACAGTCCATTTACACGTCTTTATTGGCAACAATACGCGGTCCTGGGCTCAGGACCCGCCCACAACCGAATCACATATCACTCCGCCGGCTCACTCCGGGAGAAAACAAGATCGCGGACAACAAATGGATATGTTGATAGCGCCATAACGACTAAATATGAAGCGATTCTGTCACTGCGAATGTGTTAGTCCTTTAAACAATGTTTGATGATGTAATTGATGGGTCTTGAGTCATTCTAGAACAAAAGAAAAATCGCGATTTGATTAATTGATTAATTTGCATTTTCTTTTTCAATTTCTTTTTCCTTCTCTCTGACTATCAGCGCTAGCTCTAGTCTCCACCCACCGCCACACACACCCCCCCCACACACACACACACACACACACACACACACACACACACACACACACACACTCCTGTCTGCAACGCGGGTCAGACTGAGGCTGCGGTTACACCTTTCGTTTCATTTTCGTATCATTGTCATATGCGTTTCGCCGCAACGTCGTGCGCCTCGAGTCACACTTTCGTTTTTTTTTCGTTTTTGTCACCTGAGCACACTGATGTAGTACACTGCCAAAGCAGTAGGTGGCAGTAGGTGGCAAACATGAAGGCAATTTCAACCAATCAGAACTTGAATGTGCCAATAGACTTCCTGGAAGCTCCAGCAAAGAAAATGTCAACAAGGCAGGCGCCTATGCCGCGCCACCATCTTGCCTATTTACTCAATGCAGCAATTCTTTTTCAGCAAAGCCTAATAAAAGTGCAATAAACAAAACGGATACATTCACTGTGTGTTCTGCCTGTCATTTGTTGATGAAACAAAACTAACATCAACACAAGTGACCACCAAGAGCGGATAGTTTAGTCTAAAAAAAGATCGGTAGCATTGTTAGCTGCATGCTAACGTCAATGGAATTTGCCATTATAACAGTATAGCATTGTGGCTAGAAGCTAACGTTAGCTCACGCTACTTAGCCAGCACCAAACTGATGATATCGGGAGCTATCAGTGGTTAGATAACATTAGAGACAACGCTGTGTGTATTAAACAAAGGTGAATAGATGACTGGGCCATTTTGTTTAATGCTTGTTAAGTTGAAAGAGGAGCTTTGAGCTAACAGGGTTTGATAGCTAATGCTAGCTCATGTTAGCCAGTGGTAATGCTAGCAGAATGAATGGATGTAAACTTTATTTAACATATTGCATAATGGGTACAATACAATACGGCTCAATACAAACAATTGTTAAGGGAATGCAGACTGTTGTAGCTTGGACTGGGGTCCTTATAAGAATAACTTGACAACACATGGTAGCTGCAGCTATTTGGGACACAGGGACACGGAGCTGGGAGCTCTCTGTTGTCACCGGAGGGCACGCAGATGGTATCTACTGCGCATGGGCGTTTTCGCAACAACGGCTCCGTGCAGACTACACGCTGTTGTCGGCGCGTTTTTTAGCGGTTCTCCAAAACGCAAACACAATTTAGCGTTTCAGCCGTATCCACAAAAAAACGCCAAAAAACGCATTTCTGTGTAATAGGGACATGAAACGTATTCAAAAACGTATAAAAAAACGCCACAAAAACACTAGTCTAACCATGGCCTGAGAGAGAGCTGGGTGCTGCGCTGTTCTAAGTGAGCATGGCCTATTGAGTTGATTGATTGATTGCTAATTTTATTACTGTACACTTGGTTTCCAACTGGTTAAGTTTAGGCCCTCTACAGTAGGTTTAAAAAAATAAATAAAAAAATAGGGCGAAGAAAACGTTTTTTTCCTATAGGGCAAAGAAAACTTTTTAATTTGTTTTACCTACTTTCTATAGAAGCATCTAAGAATGAAGTTCTATGGAAAGTAGGTCTGCATTCCCTTAACAATTGTGTGTATTGAGCCGTACTGTATTGTACCCATTCTGCATCTGGTAATAAAATTCCAATCAATCATTCCAATAATACACAGTTGGATGTGTTAGTTGGTTGGATGCACTTCAAGCTGCTTCCACATGAGGCAACTTCTCTCAATCATTCCAATAATACACAGTTGGATGTGTTAGTTGGTTGGATGCACTTCCGATCTGCTTCCACCTGGAGGCAAATTGTCTTTTTTGTAGTTGTGGGAACAACTTTTTCTGGCGGATGGTTTTTTCAATAAATCTTCGATTAATGTGTGTTTATTGTATAGAAATAAGGTTGGATGAATGTGGCAGTTGTATAAAAGCTTTACACCACTTGCAGTCGTGATTTGTGAACAATAAACCATGCCTAGGGGGGTCTAACGACCACCCCTAGGCATGGTTTATTGTTCACAAACCACTCCTGTGCGTGATGTAATGCTTAAGTAGGTTAGTTTATTAGGACAAGTGCATGACAGTAAGGTTAGTTAGGGTTAGATTTATTTTATTTTATTTTTTTTATTTTATTTCAGATAATGGTTGAAGAAGTGCGTCTTTAGTCGACGGCGAAAGATTGGACGGGATTCGGCTGTCCTAACTGGGGTGGGTAGTTCATTCCACCATTGTGGGGCAAGGACTGAGAATAGGCGTGTAGGTGGTGTATATGTGTTTGAGGATGATATCCTTCAAACAGGCAATAGTGATGATATAATTTGGGCAGTGCTGAGCTGGGTTACTTTCCTCCAGTGTATTTGTCCCCCGGCCCCACCCAATGGCCCCATGCACACACACACACACACACACACACACGCACACACACGCACACGCACACACACACACACACACCGAAGTAAATTTTTTTTTTTCTTTTTTAATTCGATTTTTTTTTAATGTTCGAAGCTTGTGCCATCGAACAAAGCTTCGAAGTATTTAAGACAGCCCTACAAAACACGTCATTTTTTGAATCGTTTTCAAATAACCGCTAGATTATCGATAGGATATGTGTACCGTACTTTTCGCACTATAAGCCGCACCTGAATATAAGCCGCAGCAGCTAAATTAAATGATGTGTACATATATAAGCCGCACTGGACTATAAGCCGCAGGTGTTTTAATGTTTAATTACCATAATGTAAGGGCGGTCAGGTGGCGTAGCGGAGATTGTGCTCGTCACCAATGCAAGAGGCTGCGGTCTCGACTCCCGGAGAGTCAGCATTGCCTTGGCTCGGGCTGATCGCTATACTAACTCGTTTGGCTGAGTTAGGGGGAGGGGAGCTGTGGGTGGGTCCTGGGCGTTGTGGACAGCGACCCCTACAGTTCGGTCGGGGCGCCTGCTCAGCGAAGGTAGGATCTGGTGAGAGGTAGTGCGGCCTCCCACACGTTACACTCTCCCAGTGAGAATCTGCGTGGCCAGGCTGGCTGCCGGCTGGCTGCACATGCGTCGGAGGAAAGCATGTGACAGTCTCCGGCCTCTCGGACCAACAGTAGGGGAAAGTGCGCAACAACCAGGAAGGGGGTTGGGAATTGGCATAACGACTAACAGTGGGATGGGAGAAAAATCGGAAAAGATAATAAAAAAAAATACCATAATGTAAGGGTTCGTGCACAGAGGGGATTGTCGGGAAAGAGATGGCTGTTTGAGGAAGCTCCCATTTATTAACATTTTTGTTTAAACAGTAACGGTAGCTAGGTACTAACGATAGCTACTTAGCCAACACTAGGTAGCTACTAAAGTTAGCTCACGGAACGATAGAGCCAACACTAGGTAGCTACTAATGTTAGCTCACTGAACGATAGAGCCAACACTAGGTAGCTACTAACGTTAGCTCACGGAACGATGGAGCCAACACTAGGTAGCTACTAACGTTAGCTCACAGAACGATAGAGCCAACACTAGGTAGCTACTAACGTTAGCTCACGGAACGATAGAGCCAACACTAGGTAGCTACTAACGTTAGCTCACGGAACGATAGCTACTTAGCCAACACTAGGTAGCTACTAACGTTAGCTCACGGAACGATAGAGCCAACACTAGGTAGCTACTAACGTTAGCTCACGGAAACGTGATAGCTACTTAGCCAACACTAGGTAGCTACTAACGTTAGCTCACGGAACGATAGAGCCAACACTAGGTAGCTACTAACGTTAGCTCACGGAACGATAGAGCCAACACTAGGTAGCTACTAACGTTAGCTCACGGAACGATAGAGCCAACACTAGGTAGCTACTAACGTTAGCTCACGGAACGATAGCTACTTAGCCAACACTAGGTAGCTACTAACGTTAGCTCACGGAACGATAGACCCAACACTAGGTAGCTACTAACGTTAACTCACGGAATGATAGAGCCAACACTAGGTAGCTACTAACGTTAGCTCACGGAACGATAGAGCCAACACTAGGTAGCTACTAACGTTAGCTCACGGAACGATAGAGCCAACACTAGGTAGCTACTAACGTTAGCTCACGGAACGATAGAGCCAACACTAGGTAGCTACTAACGTTAGCTCACGGAACGATAGAGCCAACACTAGGTAGCTACTAACATTAGCTCACGGAACGATAGCTACTTAGCCAACACTAGGTAGCTACTAACGTTAGCTCACGGAACGATAGCTATTTAGCCAACACTAGGTAGCTACTAATGTTAGCTCACGGAACGATAGCTACTTAGCCAACACTAGGTAGCTACTAACGTTAGCTCACGGAACGATAGCTACTTAGCCAACACTAGGTAGCTACTAACGTTAGCTCACGGAACGATAGAGCCAACACTAGGTAGCTACTAACGTTGGCTCACGGAACGATAGCTACTTAGTCCGAAAAGTACGGTACTTATGCACGCTAGAGAAGCGGGCTGAAAAATCGATTATCTTATTTCCTGATCACCACACACACACTCACACACACATACACACATATGGGACACGTTGATATATAGATGAAAAAAAAACTCTGATTATCCCAAGACTGGTAAAATAGATTCCTTACCTCAGATCAGATGTTCTCCAAAAAGATTATTCCAATTCCTGATCGCCATTCCAAATATCGATCGTGTTTATTGATCCAACGCTGGGTACTGGAAACACATATTCCACACTGTTCTGCGGCTCGGCAATGAATGGGATCGGCTCGATTACATGCCTGACAAGTAAAATGTGGATTCCGGACTCGTTTTCCCATCCATTTCATTCGGTCCAATCCAATGGGTGCAATACTATCCGGAGAGACGATAGGGGGCGGTATTTTCCCTGTTCGAGCTCAGATAGATCCCCAATGGTAACGTGAGGCTAGATTGATGAAAAATTTATGGAAATCGATAATAAAAAAATAAACGATTACCGTAATTCCTCTAATAGTGACCCGGGCTTGTATTTGCTTAAACTGTAGCGGGTACCAGGCTTTTATTAGGAGGAGGCATGTATAAGAGAGAGGCCTATATTTCTATCAAACAGATCATAATGAATAAATCAACATTTTGTGTCAGTTTGAACCCAGTCAAATGTACTGGGTTCATTTATTGAAACCAAGTACTGTATGAAATAGTAAACAGTGCAATTACAGGTTGTCACTGGTCATTTCAACGTTTTCAAAGTGAAATCAAGTAACTTTACCTTAGCAGCTCAGTATGCAGCTCAGTATATTAGTAACCCGGCTTGTATTAGGAGGTCGGCTAATAATTGCTTAGCTCAAGAGCGCACCCGGCCATTAATAGAGACCCGGTTTGTAATTGAATACCGGTCACTATTAGAGGAATTACGGTAAATAACAAGATTTCTCGTTCTTGGCACTCAACGCATGGCATGAACCAACGACATTTCTCGTTGTTGGCACTCAAAAGTGTTAAGAGCTGAGCGCAATGCGGTCCACGTTTAGCCACAGACTTATCCCCCCCCCCCCGACATACCACAAAGCGATTCGGGGAGTCCTTTGTGCCGGTGGCAATCAGGCTCCACAACCAGGCAGGGCCAGGACGGGCTAACTGCCGTGTACTGGAGGAGCTGGGTTGTGGACTGTAACCAATTCATTAATTAACATCACGATTGGACTTGTTTCTTTTTCTTTTCTTCCATTCAGCACTTTTAGCTCTATTTTAGCTCTTCTTTTTAGCCCTATGTATTTGTCCATCTTTGTTTTTAACACATACTAAATAAGTGTATGTTATGTATTAACTGTTTCTATTAACTGTTTTTAAATTGCTGTTATGATGTACATCTGAATCTCCCCTCTGGGATAAATAAAGGTTTTCAAATAATAAAAAAAAAAACTACCCAGCTCACACCAGCTGCATACAAATGTAGTCCAACCATTTTTATTTGACAAATATTGACGTGAAAATCGTGTTTATATCTCACAGGTCGAACAAACCTCAATGTTATTGCCATAAAATACAACGTATATTGTTTTTTTTTACCTTTCTGTGAACGTCTAGGAAAGATCTGCATCGCAATCCAGATTTAACTCCATTGGAAAGAGGCGATTCGGGCTGATCCACATATTGCATGTTTCCGGATGGCAACATTCAGTACTGTATCTAGATAAAGATGGAAAAGAAAAGAAAAAACCTTTGGTCATTACAATGTACTCGAGCATAGTAACAGTATGTACTTTTAGGTGAATTTTCTGAAAATATGGCTAGGGCTTAAGAGGTTAAACAGTTCCTCCTTTGCAATTCCATAATGGGGGACTGTATCCAAGTATGTTATAACAAATTAATTGTCCACCTGTTTAACAATGCAAAGTATATCCCAGTATATCCCACAATGCAAAGTATTTATTTTTCAGTTGGCAAGCATTAGCACAAACATTTTCTACCAAACAGTAGAGCTGCTGTGTCACCAAATGTGTTAATCAGGTGGTTAGCTAGATATACTAGAATTAGCTGCAACATTTGGTAGCTAGCTGACATTAGCTTGGTTTTATTTTGTAGCTAATGTTAAAATGTTCAGTTGCTATCGCATGCACTTATTCATTACACATATGAGTGCATGCTTACCAACTGTTTTGCCTGGTTTATTGCAACACTACTATCACCGACATCTAAGAAGGGAGATCCCCCCTTGAACGGCCCTTCTAAGGTTTCTCTCCTCCACATTGCCTGTGGTGCATTTTTTCATATTGCTAGGTTTTAGTGAGTTATTGCTTACCTTCGTGTGGGGTATGTCTGGGAGTGTTGCATTTATAAAAAAAAAAAATTGGACTTTATGGTGTTTTTGTGATGTTTCTTCTTGACTTGTTTAAAGAAGACGTGTCCGGCCCATGGGGACATTAACATGTGTTGTCGGGCCTTACAAATAAATTTGATTTGATTTGAATGTTAGAGCTAACTTTAACCAACAGCAAAACGTGTTAAGACACTTCTGGGTGGATTAGGAGGACTGAGTGATCTCAATAAAGGGGCCAGTGACCTCATGCTCACATGCACTTTTACGGCGTATAACTTATTATAAGAATAATATTCACTATTGTTTATTTGTTTATTTGATCATAATACAGTCTAAAACAAACCATGCATCAACAATCAAATCATTGCTACTCTGTCCCCATGCCTTGCAATCTTTATCAACGTCTGCATGTTTGCAGTAAATAAACAAATAAATGGCCACAATTTACCAAGTTGTTATAAAACAAATGCAAATAAATCTGCAGATATGGGTAGATATTTGAGTTGTAGTGGTCACCAAGCCCCCCTGGATGGATTGTTTAAAGTACTGAGTCTCTCACATGCCAGGTTACATTCTACACATTTAGAATCTCCAAATTGATTTGTTAATTTGACTAAATCAGTTGAATTAGCATGTGGCTACAATTCATGTTTACCATGGCATGATATTCCTATATAAACTACTCATAATCCTTAGTTTAAACTCAGTGAGCTTGGTCAGAGTGCTAGTCTAAACATTGTGTAGGGTTGGGAGATGTCTACCAAATTGGCATATGATGATGTTCACAATGAAACATGGCGATGGACGATCATAATAGTTATAATGATGGCCCAGCCGCCCAACCCTATCGTGTATATATTATACAACAGGTAGGTCCGACCACGCATTGTGATTAGTTGAGAGCGCTCTAAGCCGTGAGTATATTCATGATACACTCACGGTTAAATAACCATGAATATACCACTGCGCTGGCTTTAGAATGTTGTAGAAAGTTTCAACTGCCATTTGTCAAACGGAAACTGTCAACTTGACCTACTCCGCGGACAAAGTTACGTTTGATTTAATGTACCCGTTAACTATAAACGAGTGGATATATAACTGTTATAGAGGAGTCTAATGCAAGCGGGAGTCGGAAAAAGTCATCAGCACCTCTGACAGTTCCAGTTGTTCAATGCCCAGGCCGTTGAAGGATTAATTGCGGCTTTTCTCCAGCGCGTCCAGCTCATCTTTTGTTGGATTGGCACGTCTAATAATGCTGTTTTTATGAATACCGTTAGATGTAGGCCGTCCTCTATATCTTTCCACTCATTTATAGTTAACTGGTTGATAGCCTACTCCATTTAGGAATAATTTTTCTACGCCAAGTTCACTGAAATCGATATAAAATACCCTAGAATTGTCTGTATTCATCCTATATTTTCCCCTGACAGTGCAACTTGCTGTATAAAAGCAATAATACACTCAAACCAGTGGAATATCAGGAATATTGCCACTCTGTGATGCCGCTTCGCTCTCGTGGCTGCGGGCGCATCACAGCCGTGGCAATAATCCTGATATTCCACTGGTTCAAGTGTATTATTGCTATATTATTTAACATTCTAAATTAGCCACATGTTTATTTCTTGTTGCAATATTTCCTAATACAGTAGCTGAAAGGAAATACACTGGGGGGAAATAATCTTCCCCTAGCGATAGAATAAAGAAGTCATTCTATAGCTGTGTGATATGGTCAGAATAGCTGTATTCTTATTTTTTCCTCTTATCTATTTTTTATTTAATTTTCTTTTATTATACTATTGTCACGGTGGCAATATTGTCTATTCTCATCCAATTTCCATCACATATTACGCATATATAAATAACAGCAATATTTAATAATAAAGATGATAATAGTTAATAATTGGATATTATAAGTGGATCAATAATGGTGTACTCTTCATCAATCTACCAGCCTTGACTGTATACAGTATATACAAAGTGTCTTCTCCTACCTCCTCCATCCCTGTCCTCTAAAGTCTTTGATCTCCTCTCCTTTTCTGTTTTTACTGGCCCCTCCTCTCTACAGTTCTATTTATACCTCAGCTTTTCCTTTTTAACCTCCTTCCTTCCTGTCCTCTTCCTGGGAGTAGAAGAGCGAGGTCCAGGCAGTGTCATAATATAACCTTTCAAATGTAAACGGAACCCATGCAACCTGTGAGATTAAAGATGCTATAGATACATTTTTATGTGAAGTAATAAAAAAAAAAGTAATAAGACATCCACAGAGCTTTTATAAAGGTGCAGAATACAATTATTGCTTTTCCTCGCATACAATTATTGATTAATCAATTTATAATTTAAAACATTTTGGTGTTTACATTTGATCCCCTCCCTACTTCACATTTCCCCATGTGGAATGCACCTGATTGATTAAAATGTATTTACATTTTTTTTTTATTAATTAATAAAAAAAAAAAAACTATGACATGCTGGTGCTCTAGTAGTGCAGGGGTGGCCAACCAGTCAGAGACTAAGAGCCACAAAAATGACTGTGGTACCACAAAGAGCCACACCATATACCAGCGTTTCTCAACCTTTTTTTTCAGTCACGGCACCCTTCATGTGTTTATAGGTCTCACCCTCTGGCCTCTGAAGTTGCTAATGTCTTTTTTATTTGGGCCTCACAGGGTTAAAAGTACCCTGTGAGACCCACGGTTGCAAAATTACAAAATCACTTTTAGCCATTTAAAAAAATAATGTTTATTTAAAAAATGTTAAAGGGGAACTATTTTACTATTTCTTTCACTATTTGGGCACTTTTACACAATTCCTGTGAGTCTATGGAACACCTAGGTTTTTTTCAAAAAAAATGCATTGTTTTGTATTTCTAATCAAGTACTAAAAACCGCATTTTTCTACCTCAAGATCTTAAGCCGTTTTGAGGCTGGGCGCCAACCACTGTGTGGCCTGGTGCCAACTGCCACATCAACTGCCACATTATTATGCAGCTGAGAAATCTCTGACATCACAGATATGCACATTTTCAGATGACTCAGTTCAGTGAGGGTGAATATTGTGAGAGGAGAATTGGAAGAATGCGCCAATATGAGAATTAGAGACATATATCCTATTAATATAAGTCCACATAGCTAAGAAACAATGGTAAACACTGAAAAAGGCCATTTATAAGATAGTTCCCCTTTAAGCACATGTATAGTCAACAGTGTTGGGAAAGTTCACTTTCTACATGAACTAGTTCAGTTCACAGTTCAACATTTTTAAAATGAACTAGTTCAGTTCATAGTTCATAATTCAAAATGTTGAACTAAAGTTCATGGTTTCAAAAATGAACTAATTTAGTTCTTTTTAGTTCTTTTTTAATTTTTTTTATTATAGATTTTTCACGTACAGTTACTTACATTACAAAAACACGCATTGGGACAAGGGGGGGGGGGGGGGGGGTCCTCCAGTTCATCTCTATGCCATCATCCACACCATAAGCAAGCAAAAACAAAACAAAAAGAAAAACAAGCAAAAAGGAAAGCAGACCAAGACAGGCACTGTACAGTATTGCACTTGCCTCGAGCGCATTCACATGTAGACAGTATATATTTATTTTTTCCTATCCTAGGTGACGGTCTGTCCATACAATGGGGCACTGGGCCTTTAGAAGGATCCGATACATTTCAGCAGGAAAATAGTCTAATAGTGGGGCCCACACATCCTGAAAGGAAGCGTTGTTGACTCTATGCATTGCACAGTGTCTTTCATGGGGTAGGAGCACACCGAAGATCCCTCTATACCACATTTGTAAAAATGGAGGCTTATCCTTAATCCAGTTTATCAGAATGCATTTCCGGGCTGAAAGTAGAAGTTTATCAAATAGTTTGAATTGTAAACTCTTTTAAATGCATACGCCGACGTGACGTCTAGAGGTAGAGTCTGACTCCGACTGAGCGAGTGCTGCTGCTGCTGCAGCTCTCGGCTTCTAATCTGCGCGCAGATTCCTGTTCCACTGCTTGTTGTGAGGAGGAGTCTGATGACGTAGCAGGGGGTGACAGGCTGGTTGCCAGATCGGGTGGTTTTACGCATAATATTTAAGCCTGTTTACAGTGTTTTAACTGAGTTTTCGGCTGAAATGCATTATGAAATATGGCACATCTTTGAACGCCGTTATAATAGAGTGCTGAGAATGAACGCACTTTTGAACTCCGTTACACAGGGCTGAGAATGAACGCGTTCTCAATTACGTTCATTTAGCGGATATACAGTACGTTCAGTTCAAGTTCGCCCAAAATACGAACGCGTTCATGAACGATCGTTCATTGAACGCGTTCAGGTACATCACTGATAGTCAATTGGTCCTGTTGTTCAGCCTCACAATGCTATTTTAAAGTAAATGTGTTTATATGTCCCACCCTCTGGCCTCTGAAGTTGCTAATTTCTTTTTAATTTGGGCCTCACAGGGTTAACCTCTTAAGCCCGAGATATACAGTAAAAGTGTATATTTTCAGCATTACGTTTGTTTACCAATTATTTTAACTGTTATTAGTGAAATATAAGATTATAGAAATCTCAGGGCATTGAGTCGGAAACCGGCGCATATTGACAGGAGGAAGTGGCACAGCCAAAAGTGAGTGTAGTCTTTTGAAGGAAGAGACTCAGGGCTTTCAAATTTCGAAAAACTACCCTACCCAGCTCACACCAGCCCCTGTCAATCATCTGACTTCTGGATTTACTTTTTAATTTCTCTTATTTTTTCGGATTATCTCCCACAAACCTGAACGTTATTGCCATAAAACAGAACGCAGTTAGTTTCTCTACCTTTCTGTGAACGTCTTGCAAAAAACGGTGTTGCAATATGATGAAAAATGGTGGAGAAATTTACATTATAAAAAAGATGGCAGAATTCAGTACTGTATCTATAAAACCTTCTGTTTAATCATCTTCCCTTTATTCATTTGCTTAGATTTTTCAGGTCTGGCCAATTTTAGCATGGTGTTATTCACAGTCAAAGATACATTTTTTTTTAAATAGAATTGATATTCTCCTTTGGTTCATTACAATTTACTCAAGCCTAGTAACAGACACACTATTTCTGACACTGATCCATATATGTCCCTAGATTCAGATACCAAGAACATGCAAATGGACCATTTAAAAAAAAAATTGTAAATGTTTATTCTACGTCCTTATGGAATGAGCGACATAAAAAAAAAAAGTAAAAAAAGTAAAAAATTTTTTTTTTTTTTTTTTTTATGGATGGAAGAGCCGCATATTGACGGGCAAAGAGCCGCATGCGGCTCGTGAGCCGCGGGTTGGCCACCCCTGCTCTAGTGTGACATATGGTGGCTGAAGGATGTTTTTGAACCCCTCAAAATTATCAGTTGAGAACTACACCCATTTCTTGTCAGCCAACTGGCCAGCTGATATCTATTACGGATGTTGACATTTTCTGTGTCAGGCTAATGGCGGGCATTCATAAAGCTGCCATGACATCATTCTCCAGGAGTCCTCAGTGCAATGCACTTAAGCATTACATCACGCGCAGGAGTGTGTTATACGAATTAGATCACGCCTAGGGGTGGTTGTTAGGCCCGACGTGCAGTGGAGGGTCGTTAGACCCCCCTAGGCGTGATCTAATTCGTATAATACACGACTTTAAGTGATGTAATGCGTTTATACAATGGCAGAATTCACCCAACCTTATTGCTATACAATAAACACAGTAATTGAAGCATAATGGAGATTTATTCACAACCATCCACAGAAAAAGTAGGTCAAAAAAAAAAAATTGCCTCTGTGTCTAGAAGCAGAGGGAGGTGCTACAAAGCATGCCATCTAACAACAAACTTCATATAAATCCCGCGATTTATTATTGTTTTGACAATGGGTCATGGCAAACCAATTACATAATCCAACATGTGTAAACAACTAACATATTCCAGTTGACTGTATCTTTTTTTTTATTATTCGTTACGAATATATCCATACTTCCATTGTGTCCGGGACATCCAGTGAAATCGCTTCGTGTGACGGTGTCCTTTTTTTTATTATTTTTTTTTATTATCTTTTTCCCCCTCCTTTTTCCGATTTTTCTCCCATCCCACTGTTAGTCGTTATGCCAATTCCCAACCCCCTTCCTGGTTGTTGCGCACTTTCCCCTACTGTTTGTCCGAGAGGCCGGAGACTGTCATGCTTTCCTCCGACGCATGTGCAGCCAGCCGGCAGCCAGCCTGGCCGCGCAGATTCTCACTGGGAGAGTGTAATGTGTGGGAGGCCGCACTACCTCTCCCCAGATCCTACCTTCGCTGAGCAGGCGCCCCCCGACCGAACTGTAGGGGTCGCTGTCCACAACGCCCAGGACCCACCCACGGCTCCCTCCCCCTAACTCAGCCAAACGAGTTAGTATAGCGATCAGCCCGAGCCAAGGCAATGCTGACTCTCCGGGAGTCGAGACCGCAGCCTCTTGCATTGGTGACGAACACAATCTCCGCTACGCCACCTGACCGCGTAGTAGATCCAAGTCTGACAAAAATATTGACGGACATTTTCTTTTTTTAAGTCCGCGATTTTAATTTTGTTTCACAATGGGTCATGACAAACCAATTACATAATCCAACATATGTGTAACGAACTAACATATTCCAGTTGACTGTATCTTTTTTGGAGGATTCGTTCAAAGGCTATTCATACTTCCATTTGTCCATCTATGGCGGACTCATTCAGAAAAAGTAATTCGGTTGTGGGAGGGATCTGGGGTCACGTGGAGTGTGTTATATGAAATAACAACGGCAGAATCAAGATATTT